>NW_028119944.1:0-149779 GCF_965119305.1 Pelophylax lessonae | reverse complement strand
GCAGTGGACTGTGCCAGCAGAGCAGTGGATGGTGTCAGTAAGGCAGGGGACGATGTCAACCGAGCAGTGGATGGTGTCAGTAGGACAGTGGATGGTGTCAGTAGAGAAGTGGATGGTATCAGTAAAGCAGTGTAAGGACGGTGACAGTAGGGCAGAGGATGGTGTCAGTAGAGCAGTGGATGGTGTCAGTTGAGCAGTGGACGGTGTCAGTTGAGCAGTGGATGGTGTTAGTAGAACAGTGGACGGTGTCAGTAGAACAGTGGATAGTATCAGTAGAGCAGTGTACGGACAGGGTCAGTAGAGCAGTGGATTGTGTCAGTAGGGCAGTGGACGGTGTCAGTAGGGCAGTGGAAGGTGTCAGTAGAGCAGTGGACAGTGTCAGTAGAGCAGTGGATAGTGTCAGTAGAGCAGTGGACGGTGTCAGTAGAGCAGTGGACGGTGTCAGTAGGGCAGTGGATAGTGTCAGTAGAGCAGTGGATAGTGTCAGTAGGGCAGTGGACGGTGTCAGTAGGGCAGTGGACAGTGTCAGTAGGGCAGTGGATGGTGTCAGTAGGGCAGTGGATGGAGTAAGTAGGGCAGTGGACGGTGCTAGTAAAGCAGTGGAAGGTGTCAGTAGAGCAGTGGATGGTGTCAGTAGGGCAGTGGAAGGTGTCAGTAGGGCAGTGGATGGTGTCAGTAGGGCAGTGGATGGTGTCAGTAGGGCAGTGGACGGTGTCAGTAGAGCACTGGATGGTGTCAGTAGGGCAGTGGAGGGTGTCAGAAGAGCAGTGGATGGAGTCAGTAGGGCAGTGGATGGAGTCAGTAGGGCAGTGGACGGTGTTAGTAAAGCAGTGGAAGATGTCAGTAGAGCAGTGGATGGTGTCAGTAGGGCAGTGGAAGGTGTCAGTAGGGCAGTGGATGGTGTCAGTAGGGCAGTGGATGGTGTCAGTAGGGCAGTTGACGGTGTCAGTAGAGCACTGGATGGTGTCAGTAGGGCAGTGGAGGGTGTCAGAAGAGCAGTGGATGTTGTCAGTAGGGCAGTGGATGGTGTCAGTAGGGCAGTGGATGGTGTCAGTAGGGCAGTGGACGGTGTCAGTAGAGCACTGGACGGTGTCAGAAGAGCAGTGGACGGTGTCGGAGCAGTGGACAGTGTCAGTAGGGCAGTGGAAGGTGCCAGTAGGGCAATGGAAGGGGTCAGTAGTCTTTTATTTTTGTTCGTTTTTTTTACCAATTTATTTTATTATTTTGTTTTACAATTTTATTTTTTATTACTTTATACAACTTTTTTTAGGAGCCCAGTTGGGAGGCTTTGGTGATATACCAGGGTTCTAAACAGACCTCTAATCTTTCACCTTGGAGCAAAAATAAGAAAGAAAGAAGATTGAGGACACAGCCAGGGCTGGTGCAAGGATTCTTGACACCCTAGGCGAAACCACATTTTGCCGCCCCCCATTGGCTCTGCCCCTGACTCCACCCCCTTTTCCCTGCCCATGTATACGGTGACAGGGGTGAAGATTTTTTGTGGCGCCTCTCTACCTATTTCTTCAGCCGTGGTCCCTAGGCCTGCACCTGCTCTTCTGGGCCCAGACTGAAGACAAATAATGGCAACACCGGCTGGCTTCCTCACGCCAGCTGTGGTCTGCAGGTATACAGACAAGCTAGGGAGGTATACGGACAGGCTGGGGTTGTATACGGACAGGCTGGGGATGTATACAGACAGGCTGGGGATGTATACAGACAGGCTGGGGTGGTATGCAGACAGGCTGGGGTGGTATACGGACAGGCTGGGGATGTATAAGGACAGGCTGGGGATGTATACGGACAGGCTGGGGATGTATACGGACAGGCTGGGGATGTATACGGACAGGCTGGGGATGTATACAGACAGGCTGGGGAGGTATGCGGACAGGCTGGGGATGTATACGGACAGGCTGGGGTGGTATACGGACAGGCTGGGGATGTATACGGACAGGCTGGGGATGTATACAGACAGGCTGGGGAGGTATGCGGACAGGCTGGGGATGTATACGGACAGGCTGGGGTGGTATACGGACAGGCTGTGGGGTGGTATACGGACAGGCTGGGAATGTATACGGACAGGCTGGGGTGGTATGCGGACAGGCTATGGTGGTATGCGGGCAGGCTGGGGATGTACAGTATACGGACAGGCTGGGGTGGTATGCGGACAGGCTGGGGTGGTATGCAGACAGGCTGGGGATGTATACGGACAGGCTGGGGTGGTATACGGACAGGCTGGGGATGTATACGGACAGGCTGGGGATGTATACGGACTGGCTGGGGTGGTATGTTGACAGGCTGGGGATGTGTACGGACAGGCTGGGGTGTGGGTGTGGCTTGAGTGTGGATGGGGACACAGGGGGCCCCATGATCTCCTATTGCCCGGGGGCCCCATGAGTTGTCAGTCCGCCCCTGGCGACCAGTGGGTTCACAAGGGGATTGTATCCGGTTCCAAGATAGAATTCCGTTCTTGTCCTCTGGAAAGGTTCCTTCCCTTCCTTGTACACATGCCCCCGGATCGACTGCAAGCTCTGTTGTGGGTAGGGCAGGACTTGTTGTCCCAGGGCATGATCTTCCCGCTTCCGGTGTCGGAACGTTTTTGGGGGTTTTTAGTCATACCCTGTCGTAGTTCCCAGGAAGGAAGGCAAGTTCGTCCGATTCTGGACCTCAGACCTTGAACCATTTTGTGCGGGTGCAATAATTCAGGATGGAGTCCTTTCAGACGGTGGTGGCGTCCCTGCATCAAGGGGGTTCCCTGGCTTATTTTAGACATCAAAGATGCTTACCTGAACATTCCAATTTGCACCAGGCATCAACGTTTCCTCCACTTCGCAGTGAGAAAGGAGCACTATCAGTTTGTGGCATTACCCTTTGGCCTAGTTTGTCCGATTCTGGACCTCAGACCTTGAACCATTTTGTGCGGGTGCAATAATTCAGGATGGAGTCCTTTCAGACGGTGGTGGCGTCCCTGCATCAAGGGGGTTCCCTGGCTTATTTTAGACATCAAAGATGCTTACCTGAACATTCCAATTTGCACCAGGCATCAACGTTTCCTCCACTTCGCAGTGAGAAAGGAGCACTATCAGTTTGTGGCATTACCCTTTGGCCTAGCCTCCGCTCCTCCTCCGGTTGTTCACAAAAGTGTTGGCCCCAGTCCTAGCGTTGCTGTGTCAGTGGGGGATTGTTGTGCTAGGGTACCAGGATGACCTCCTCTTGGGAGCAGAGTCTCCATCGGCTCTGGCAGCCGATGTGGAAATTACTTTTCGGGTGATCGGGTGACTTCTGTATTTTCGGGTTTGCCCTGGTTCTGACCAGGTGATTGGATTATCTGGAGCTGACTGTTTTCAGCTCTAGCTGGATGGTTCCTTTCTCTGGAAAAGTTACAGGAGTTACATTCTGAGATTCAACTGTTGCCAGCCCACATGGGGTCATCCCTTCGGGCATGCATGCGAGTGTTGGGCCTGGTGGTGTCCACCTTCAAGTCGGTTCAATTTGCACAGTTCTACATGAGACTCCTTCAAAAGGAGATACTGATCAAATGGGACAAGTGTCACAAGTCGCTGGACAAGGTGATTTTTCTGAGTCGGGCGACAAAGTGTTCTCTGGTCTGGTGGCTGCACTCCCCAACCTTGCTAAAGATGCCTATCAATGTCTTGGAACTTTGAGTGATCAGGCTTTGCCTGGATCATTGGATGGAGCAGCCCTGGGGACTCCCGGTGCAGATTCAGTTGGAAAATGCCACGGCCGTTGCTTGTGTGTTCACCAGGGTGGCAGAAAGAGTGTATTAGTGGCCCTGGATGTGTCCTGCATTCTAGGGTGGGCAGAACAGTTCGTTCTTGCCCTCTCGGCCGTGCACATTTCTGGCATGGAAAATTGACAGGCGGATTACCTCAGGAGTCGTCTGGCGTTGGACCAGGAGAATGGTTCCTTTATCTGGACCACAGGAGACTGGTAGGAGACTGGACATCGCGGCATATATTTTCTCCGGCGTCCCGCTGTTCAGCCAGGCTATGCACTTTCCAAAATGGCACCGCCGCGTCCATCTGCCGCCGGCCCCGCTATACAGAAAAAGCCTCTTAAACCGGCTCAGGGCCAATCTGCGGCTCATCCTTCCTCCCCGCTGAGCTCCCTCTCCCCGATCTCTACAGTGGATAAACTGCCGGCGGAGTCTTTTTGGATGTCCCTGCTTCTCCCAGGTGATCCGAATGACTGCCGGCTTCAGAATGGAGGGAACTTTTGTCTCTCATACCAACAAGGCAGGATATGAATGAAATGGCAGCTTTGATCGTGAGTAATCTCTCCCATGAAATAAATGCTTTAAAACAGCAATTGATCAGATGGACAGTAAAGTGGAAGCTGTGGAGGAGGCCCAATCATTGTTACACTCATTGATATAGAAAACTCACAGGCCATATTACAGAAACAGCTGACTATATTACAACTTCACCAGGATGACAGTGAGAACCGCAGCCGTAGAAATAACATCAGGATACGAGGTATCCCAGAGGCCATCCTGGGCAATGATCTCAAGACGGCTGTTGTTGGGATCTTTGATAAACTATTGGATTGTCCCCTTGCAGAGGACATTGAAATAGACAGAGTACAGGCCCCCCGCAGTGCAGGAGTGGACCATCCACGTGATGTACTGGTTAGAGTACATTTTTACTCCCTTAAGGAGGGCATCATGCATCGAGCATGGAACCATGGGCCATTGGACTCTGATGGGGCATCAATACGGCTCTTGCCGGATCTTTCCCGCTGCACTTTGCGGATGAGGGCCATATTAAAACCACTGTTGGTGGAAATTCGCAATGCGGGTGCTACATATCATTGGGGCCACCCGTTTCATTTGATGGTCCTACGGAATGGAAATGTATTTGCTCTTAGATGGCATGATCAACTTTCTGAGCTGTTCTCCTTCCTGGAGGCCTCCCCGGTGTCGATGCCTAACTGGCTCAGCAACCCCTGGAGTCTGGCCTCGTCTGGGTCCCCCACTCCCCAGTCCCAGCATCGTCGGAGAGGACATACCGGTTTGGCAGCGGGGAAGGTCCCTACAGAGGCTACGGCTCCCAATAAATTGTAGGACTTAATCAGGAGGTTTTGTATGCCCTTGTGCTTTATTTTTAGGCATATTGCCTGATGGCCCGTCTGGGTCCCCTTGCTCTCCCCCTTTATCTTCTCTCTTGTGCTGGCCCCCTGCCGCCCATGTAGGTAATTTCCCCCGCCTGGATGACTGGGGGTTTGGCACCTGGGATTTGTGGTGATATCCCCCTCATATTATGTGTTATTTACCCCTGTTTTTCGTGGATGGACCATCGGCCTTAGATGGCCTCGGACTTTACTATGGACTCTTGGGAGGCTACGGGTTGTGGAGTTTTTTTCTGGCAAGAGGGGGGAGGGTAGAGGGACGGGGGGTATATCATTATCATTATTTCTGTAGAAAATGCAAGAGTGCTGACTGTTTTAGACGTGTTTTTGCTTGGTTGAAAGGTTTCAGCCTCAGTGTTTATTATGATTACTATGTAGGCTGGCACTTGCAGGTCATGACTTTTTTACTTACAGTGTTTACTATCCACATTTTCCCCACATTAGGTTGCGCCTGGTTGCGCTTGGTTATGGTTTAACCAAACTTTTTTAGTGTCTGTACTGGTATACAGTCTAGTTTCTCTTTATTTTCTGTGTATCTTTCTTTTTTTTTCTCTTTGGGTCGGGGTGCGGGCGCCAGGGTGACCATGTTGCCTCGTGCCGGGCGAGTGGCCTCGGGCTATAAGGTAGCTACTCTTAATGTAAGGGGGTTATCTACCCCAGAGAAACATGCACACCTCCTGTTAGATTTAAAACATAGCCATATACATCTGGCGTTCCTACAGGAGACATATTTTCGGAAGGACGCCATTCCTAGGTTACACAATAGTGACTTTCCATGGGTGTACCATACCCCTTCACCTATATCCAAGTCAAAGGGAGTCAGCATCCTTGTCTCCAAATCCCTTCCCTGGTCCTTTAAAGAGGAATTAGTAGACCCTATGGGTAGATTTTTGCTAGTTAAGGGAAATGTTGGTCAGGTAGTGTAACCCTATTAGATGTCTATCTACCTAACTCAGATCATTTGTCATTTTTGCAGCAATTGATCCCGGTAGTCCTGGGCTTTCGGGAGGGGCACCTCGTGATGGGTGTAGATTTTAACTATGCACCTGAACCACTTTTGGACTCTTCCAGGGGAACTTCATGTATCTCCCATACACGGCTGCGCCGTTTACAGCGGGAGCTCTCTCTCCCTGACTTTACTGATCCCTGGTGACTGATGCACCCAGGTGAGCGAGACTATACTTATTACTCTCTGACCCATAATGTCTACACCCGAATAGATCGCATCTTGATTCCTCAAACCGATGTCCCTCTAGTAATCTCTTCTCACATTGATACGTTTTCTATGTCAGACCATGTTCCTGCCCATGTTATTATTGCATGGGAACCCAGGCCAGTCAGATCCTGTACATGGCGGCTTAATGAGTCGCTACTCCAGTTCCCAGAAGTCAGGGCAGAGATAGAAACTTTGCTTTCTAATTTTTTTTAGGACAATGCGGACGTGTCTTTGTCACCATTAGTGATATGGGAGGCCCACAAGTGCGGCATCTGAGGGGTTCTTATTCGTATCGGAGCACGACGCAAAAAAAGGAGAGTAGACTGACAGCTCTCTGCTCCCGGGTAGAGTTCCTTAGTAAACAACACAAGCAGCCTTTAGCCGCGGAAAATCTTGCACCTTTACCCCGAGCCACAGAAGAACTAAACCGTATCCTGTTTTAGAAGATGGTTAGGGGTATGGCATGGGTTAGGAGACATTACTAGGAATTTTCAAATAAACCGGGGGCAATGCCGGCACGGGCTTTAATTGGCCCGAGGAAGCGAACATATATTTCTCCTATGCAGACGACCGGCGGACGGGAGGTACATACCCCGTCAGCTATTGCAGACGAGTTTCGTTCATTTTATCACTCTCTCTATAATCTAGGCTTATCTTTGGGAGTCTGGAATGCCCTCCGTCACAGCAGAGCAGGCATCTGCTTTGGAGGGTGAGATTACTGCTGTGGAGTTATCCTCTGCCCTCTCACAATCTAAACCCCATAAGGCCCCTGGCCCGGACGGGTTTACCTTGCTTTATCACCAGCAGTTTATGGAACGTTTAGGTAAGCCCCTCCTAGCTCATTTTAACACGGTACGTGATGGCGCCCTGCTGCCCATTGATTCTCTTAGGGCTTATATTGCCCTCATCTTTAAGGAGGGGAAGGACCCTCTGCTATGTGGCAGTTACCGGCCCATTTCCCTCCTTAACTTTGACACCAAGCTGTTCGCGAAGATACTCGCGAATCGACTTTTGCCCCACATTTCCCACCTGGTACATTTTGACCAAGTGGGTTTTGTGCTACTCCGCGAAGCTAGGGACAACACGACCGGGTTATTGACCTGGTTCATGCGGCACGGGTGTCCCGTAGTCCGATGGTGTTATTTTCAACCGACGCGGAGAAGGCCTTTTACAGAATGGCCTGGAGTTTTATGTCACATATTGACTTGGGAACTCGGATGTTGCAATGCACACGGGCTCTCTACTCCAGGCCATCAGCAGCTGTACGGGTTAATGAGTGGCGGTGAGACTACTTTTCAATTTCCAACGGCACCCGTCAGGGGTGCCCGCAATGGCCTCTTATTTTTATTCTAACGCTGGAACCTTTTCTATGCTCGATACGTCGGTCAGCTGATATATCTGGCTTGCAGGTTGCTGGTGATCAACATAGGGTGGCCACTTATGCGGATGACCTTATGTTCTTCGTCACCAACCCAATTATTTCACTCCCGAACATCTTAGCTGGTCTCCACACTTATGGTTGTCAGTTACCATGGTGGAGGCCGAAGTGCTGAGAGGGCTTCCCTTGCAGCTCGGTGCGGATCACCCCTGGTGGTGAAACAGGAGATGACACGTCCCAAGGAGCACTGGATGCGGATGGATCCCGGATGGATGGATGGTGATTCAGGACCACTTCCAGGAGATCTATAGATGCTCAGAGAAAAGAGACAAAGGTTAATGCCAGGCCGAGGGTCATACACAGATAATCAGTCCGAGGAGATGAAGGTACAGAGGGCCGTACAAGAGAGAGAGTCCGTGGGATCCAAGCCAAGGTCGGTACACAGGAGATCCAGCAGAGGTGTCTTTTAGAGTAAAGAGTGGTCAGGCAAGCCGAGGTCAAACGAAGGAGAGATGCAGGTAAGTCAAAGGAGCAAGCCGGGTCAAACAGGAACAACAGGCAATCGGACAGGTCACGAGTACAGGAGCTGATGATAAACCAGCACTGAAGCACAGCCAGAGAGCGCCTTATATAGGGCCAGGGCTGGGGAGATGGGCGTGGTGACACACCTGCTCTGCCTCCGGCGTACTATTGTTGCTGAATGCTGATTCCTTTCCTGACAATTGTGCTCTATCTAATTACAAGATCAATCTTGCAAAGTCTGCGCTGCTTAATGTATCGTCCTCGGCGCAAGAGGAGTGCTCTTTACGTGCCTTTTTCCCGTTCCACTGGGCTGCGGGTTCGTTGGCATATTTAGGGGTTCAGATTACGGCTGATCTCTTAGATCTATTCAGGAAGAATTATATCCCCATGTTAGAGATTATAAAGGCAGATCTCTGTGCTTGGCAATCCCTGACCTTGACTTGGTTCGGGCGCTGCAGCGCGCTTAAGAAGATATCTTGCCCAGGCTCCTCTATATATTGCAGGCCTTGCCGATCGCTGTCCCCCTATCTTTTTTCCAACAGACCCGGACATTGTTTCATTCTTTTATCTGGGCTTCCAGGTCCCCCAGGATTCAGCTGCAGACTTTGTCTTTGCCGAAGTCGAAAGGGGGAGTGGGCCTCCCAGATATACTTCCATATTACCGCTCTTCGAATCTTGTCCAAGTTCTGGATTGGCATTGTAATGTGTCTTCCAAGCGTTGGGTGGGCTTGGAGGTTGGTGAAGCTGGCCAGTTGACTCCGCCGGCCCCCTTCTTTTTCGCCTATGAATGCTATCCTTGTACATCCCACGATAGGGGCCACCCTCCAAGAATCTCGGCGTGTTCAGCAACACCCGAAGGTGGCACCTCTTACGCCCCTACTGGGCAACCCGGATTTTCCTCTGGGGTGTACGAGCGCCAGGATTCGCGGTCTGGCCCAGATCAGTAGGATACACTTATTAGATGTGTGGCAACAGGGCTCTGTGCAAACTCATGGGGAAATTGCCGCATGGCCTGGACTGGCTTTGGACCATCTGAGTATTTGCCAGTTGCGACATTTTCTTCTCTCCGTTCGACAGCGGGGCTATGTACTGCGAGCTCTAACTCCATTTGAAGCTATGTGCAGAGTAGGATATCCCCTTAAGCACACTCTGTCTCTATTTTATCTGTTGCTGGCGGATGAATCCGAGGGGCAACATTTGTCGTTTCTATCTCAATGGGAGTGGAAGCTTACAATTTCTCTGACGTCCGTGCAAAAGAACAAGATTCTGATATTAGTACATAAATCCTCTATGGACTGTAAATATCAGGAGGTAGGTTACAAAATACTTACTAGGTGGTACATGGTTCCTGTGGTATTGCATAAGATGGATGCGAGCTGTTCGGATAAGTGTTGGTGTTGTGGGTCGGAGGAGGGTTCAATGCTCCATGTTTTTTGGGCCTGTCCCTCCTTGCGACCTTTCTGGACAAATGTCGCTACAGTCATTAAACAACTGACTGCGGTTGAAGTGGGAGATAATCCTGCGTTATGTCTTCTCCATCTCACGAGGTGCTCACTTTGAAAATATAAGAAGTCTTTGACACTCCGACTTCTCAATGCTGCAAAGGCCTGTATCCCAGCCATGTGGAGACAAATTCAACTGCCAGAGGAAGTAAGCTGTGGTTTTCCAAAGTTAATGAGATATATAGGATGGAGGAGTTGACTGCCACTTTAACCACTTTACCACCGGAGGATTTTGCAGCTTAAAGACCAGACCCCTTTTTTTCAACTTGGCACTTGGTGACTTTAACTGATAATTGCTCGGTCATGCAATGCTGTACCTAAACGAAATTTATGTCCTTTTTTTCCCACAAACAGAGCTTTCTTTTGGTGGTATTTGATTGCCTCTGCGCTTTTTATTTTTTGCGATATTAATAAAAAAAAAAAAGAAAATTTTGCAAAAAAATGACATTTTCAACTTTGTCTTTTAAAAAATATCCAATATACTCAATTTATGTCATTTTTTTTTTGGCCAAAATATATTTAGCTACATGTCTTTGACAAAAAAAAAATCAATGAGCGTATTTTTATTGGTTTGCGCAAAAGTTATAGCGTCTACAAACTATGGTGTAAATAGTGAAATTTACGCAGCTTTAATTTCGGACTGCCTATCTCATTTCATGAAGTGCTAAAATGGCGGGGCAGTAGAAAACCCCCCCAAACTACCACTTTTTGGAAAGTAGACATCCTAAGGAATGTCCTGACAGACATGTTGAGCTCATTGAATATTTCATTTTTTTGTCACAGGTGTTTTTTTTTTTTACACAAAGTTGTCATTGAAATGATATATTGCTCACACATGCCATGGGTATATGTGTAATTACACCCCAAAATATATTCTGCTGCTTCTCCTGAGTACAGGGATACCACATATGCGGGACTTTTTGGGAGCCTAGCTGTGTACGGGACCCCGAAAACAAATCACCACCATCAGAATTTCAAAGGGCGTACATTTTTCATTGCATTTTCTCACTACCTATAACGGTTTAGGAGGCCCTGAAATGTCAAGATACCACAAAACCCCCCCAAATGACCCCATTTTGGAAAGTAGACACCCCAAGCTGTTTGCTGAGAGGCATGGTGAGTCCATGGAATATTTTATATTTTGCCACAAGTTTGGGGAAAATTACAATTTTTTTTTTTAATTTTTTTTTTTTTACACAACGTTGTCACTAAAAGATAAATTTCTCACACATGACATGGGTATATGTGGAATGACACCCCAAAATACATTCTGCCGCTTCTCCTGAGTATGGGGATACCCCATGTGTGAGACTTTTTGGGAGCCTAGCTGTGTACAGGACCGCAAAAGCCAATCAACACTCTCAGGTTTTCTAATGGCGTAAATTGTTCATGTCACCTCTGCACTACCTGTCACAGTTTCAGAGGCCCTAAAATTCCAAGATAGCACAAAACCCCCCCAAATGACCCCATTTTGGAAATTAGACACCCCAAGCTATTTGCTGAGAGGCATGGTGAATCCATGGAATATTTTATATTTTGCCACAAGTTCCGGGAAATATATATATATATATATATACAGTGGGTACGGAAAGTATTCAGACCCCCTTAAATTTTTCACTCTTTGTTATATTGCAGCCATTTGCTAAAATCATTTAGGTTCATTCTTCTTCCTCATGAATGTACACATAGCACCCCATACTGACAGAAAAACACAGAATTGTTGACATTGTTGCAGATTTATTAAAAAAGAAAAACTGAAATATCACATGGTCCTAAGTATTCAGACCCTTTGCTGTGACACTCATATATTTAACTCAGGTGCTTTCCATTTCTTCTGATCATCCTTGAGATGGTTCTACACCTTCATTTGAGTCCAGCTGTGTTTGATTATACTGATTGGACTTGATTAGGAAAGCCACACACCTGTCTATATAAGACCTTCCAGATCACAATGCATGTCAGAGCAAATGAGAATCATGAGGTCAAAGGAACTGCCTGAAGAGCTCAGAGACAGAATTGTGGCAAGGCACAGATCTGGCCAAGGTTACAAAAAGATTTCTGCTGCACTTAAGGTTCCTAAGAGCACAGTGGCCTCCATAATCCTCAAATGGAAGACGTTTGGGACGACCAGAAACCTTCCTAGAGCTGGCCATCCGGCCAAACTGAGCTATCGGGGGAGAAGAGCCTTGGTGAGAGAGGTAAAGAAGAACCCAAAGATCACTGTGGCTGAGCTCCAGAGATGCAGTCAGGAGATGGGAGAAAGTTGTAGAAAGTCAACCATCACTGCAGCCCTCCACCAGTCGGGGCTTTATGGCAGAGTGGCCCGACGGAAGCCTCTCCTCAGTGTAAGACACATGAAAGCCCGCATGGAGTTTGCTAAAAAACACCTGAAGGACTCCAAGATGGTGAGAAATAAGATTCTCTGGTCTGATGAGACCAAAATAGAACTTTTTGGCCTTAATTCTAAGCGGTATGTGTGGAGAAAAACAGGCACTGCTCATCACCTGTCCAATACAGTCCCAACAGTAAAGCATGGTGGTGGCAGCATCATGCTGTGGGGGTGTTTTTCAGCTGCAGGAACAGGACGACTGGTTGCAATCGAGGGAAAGATGAATGCGGCCAAGTACAGGGATATCCTGGACAAAAACCTTCTCCAGAGTGCTCTGGACCTCAGACTGGGCCGAAGGTTTACCTTCCAACAAGACAATGACCCTAAGCACACAGCTAAAATAACGAAGGAGTGGCTTCACAACAACTCTGTGACTGTTCTTGAATGGCCCAGCCAGAGCCCTGACTTAAACCCAATTGAGCATCTCTGGAGAGACCTAAAAATGGCTGTCCACCAACGTTTACCATCCAACCTGACAGAACTGGAGAGGATCTGCAAGGAGGAATGGCAGAGGATCCCCAAATCCAGGTGTGAAAGACTTGTTGCATCTTTCCCAAAAAGACTCCTGGCTGTATTAGATCAAAAGGGGGCTTCTACTAAATACTGAGCAAAGGGTCTGAATACTTAGGACCATGTGATATTTCAGTTTTTCTTTTTTAATAAATCTGCAACAATGTCAACAATTCTGTGTTTTTCTGTCAGTATGGGGTGCTATGTGTACATTCATGAGGAAGAAGAATGAACTTAAATGATTTTAGCAAATGGCTGCAATATAACAAAGAGTGAAAAATTTAAGGGGGTCTGAATACTTTCCGTACCCACTGTATATATATATATATATTTTTTTTTTTTTACACAAAGTTGTCAGTAAATAATATATTGCTCACACATGCCATGGGTATATGTGAAATGACACCCCAAAATACATTCTGCTGCTTCTCCTGAGTACAGGGATACCCCATGTGTGAGACTTTTTTGCAGTCTAGCCGAGTACAGGTCCCCGAAATCCAACCCCCACTTTCAGGCTTTCCAAGGACGTAAATTGTTGATTTCACTCCTGACTACCTATCACAGTTTCGGAGGCCCTAAAATTTCAAGATAGCACAAAACCCCCCCAAATGACCCCATTTTGGAAAGTAGACACCCTGAGCTATTTGCAGAGAGGCATGTTGAGTGTTTTGCAGATCTCACTTTTTGTCACAAAGTTTTGGAAATTGAAAAAAGAGGGAAAAAAATGCATTTTCCTGTTTTTTCTTCATTTTCCAAAAAAAATTAGAGCTGCAAAATACTCACCATGCCTCTCAGCAAATTGATTGGGGTGTCTACTTTGCAAAATGGGGTCATTTGGGGGGGTTTTGTGCCATCTTGGCTTTTTATGGACTTCAAAAGTGTGATAGGTAGTAAGGAGTGAGATCAACAATTTACGCCCTTAGAAAGCCAAAAGGTGTGCATTGGTTTTCGGGGGCCTGTACGCGGCTAGACTGGCAAAAAGTCTCACACATGGGGTATCATTGTACTCAGGAGAAGCAGCAGAATGTATTTTGGGGTGTCATTTCACATATACCCATGGCATGCGTGAGCAATATATAATTTAGTGACAACTTTCTGTAAAAAAACAACAAAAAAAAAAAATAATAACTTTCCCGAAACTTGTGGCAAAATATAAAATACACCATGGAATCACCATGCCTCTCAGAAAATAGCTTTGGGTGTCTACTTTTCAAAAAGGGGTCATTTGGGGGGTGTTTGAACCGTCCCGGCATTTTATACACAATCTTAGCCACACATCACCCACTCTTCTAACCACTTGAAAACCAAGCCTTTTCTGTGCCTTTTTGTTTACACTAAATAATTCCAATTTTTTTGGTAAAATTCAAAAGATGATCTTATGCCGAGTACATAGACACCTAACATGACATGCTTTAAAAATTGCGCATGCCTGCGCAGCGGCAAAAACCCACGTACATTTTTAAAAACCTTTAAAAGTCTCTACAGGTTACCACTTTAGACTGACAGATGAGGTCTACTGCAAGAAATACTGCACTCGATCTGGCAATCGCGGCGATACCTCACATGCATGGTGCAATTGCGGTTTACATATGACACTAGACCAACGCCTGCGTGCGCCATTGCGCGCAAGCACGGGGGGAAAGGGGGGGGCTCAATTTTTTTTCTCTTTTGCTTTTTTATGTTATTTTGACACCTTTCCTTTAATTTTTTTTAATCATTTTTATTGTTATCACAGTGAATTTAAATATCCCCTATGATAGCAATCTGAAGTCACAGGTACTCTTTTTTTAAAAATTGGGGTCTTTTAGACTCTAGATCTCTCCTCTGACCTTAACGCATCTGACCACGCCAAAATTGGTGTGATAAAATACTTTCCCAATTTCCCAATGGCCCTGTTTATTTCTGACGAAACAGAAGTCATGAAATGCTCGTAGCCTCCGGCATCTTAGGCCATAGAGATGATCGGAGCCATTCTCATCTCCAATTAGCTCTATGGTTAGATAATTGAACCACCGGCTGCACTCTCGGGCTAACCGGTGGGACAGGAGAGCCCGAGAAAAACCACGGAAGGCTGCGGAAGGCGGTGGTGGGGGGGGGGGAGGCCCCTCCCACTGCTTGTAAAAGCAGTCTAGCGGCCAATTACCTGCTAGGATTGCTTTTACATGCAAGCCGACCGCTGGCTGTAAGAAATGATACCAAGATGATGCCTAAATCTGCAGGCATCATCCTGGTATAACCACTCAAAGTCCAGCAACGTAACAGTACATTGCTGGTCCTTGTTTGGCATATAGGTTTTTTTTTTTTCATGCAGCCTGTGGGCTGAACGGAAAAAAAGAGAACCTATCAGAAATCAGCACAGGAATAATGCGTAGTATTACTCATCATTAACCGCCCAAACAACCACCCACTGAATTTAATGATGGGTATACACGACACTATCCACGTATACCAAAATAGGATTTTAACTGCAGTGCTGAAATCAGAAAATCACCACAGCTGCTATCAGCAAAGGTATCCATATATCCTGAGCGCAAACACTGTTTGTGTCAGAATATATAAAATCAATGCGTGGTAGCCGACGAGTACCTGCAAGAGAAACAGATCACAAAAGAATGAAAAAACAAACAAAGTACATTAAAAAAATACAGTAGGACGAGTAGAAGGACATATAAAATGACTGACACAACAAAAGTTTTTGGATCTTCATCATTAACCGCCCAAACAACCACCCACTGAATTTAATGATGGGTATACACGACACTATCCATGTATACCAAAATAGGATTTTAACTGCAGTGCTGAAATCAGAAAATCACCACAGCTGCTATCAGCAAAGGTATTCATATATGCTGAGCGCAAACACTGTTTGTGTCAGAATATATAAAATCAATGCGTGGTAGCCGACGAGTACCTGCAAGAGAAACAGGTCACAAAAGAATGAAAAAACAAACAAAGGACATTAAAAAAAGTACAGTAGGAAGAGTAGAAGGACATATAAAATGACTGACACAACAACAGTTTTTGGATCCTTTTATTTTTCTTTCTAACTGTTTCTTGATGTCTTGATTTGGGACTGCGATCTTCCAGCTTGGGTCTCTCAAAATGTCGATGGACATCCAACATCTTTCGAGACCCTGTGTTTGTGTGCCCTACACTGTGTCGTGCTGTACCCTACGCTAATACTCCACTAGTGTATGGTAGCGCTCGAAACATTCCCCGATGCAGAGATCAGGTTGGTCAGGACATTTGGGACAATAATGACGGGTGTCACTCCTTCCTCCGCGCCTGCTACAGACACGACATCTTTTTTGGGGGTATCTTTGGGTAGGGGTACGCGGGATGGCATAAGGAAAATGCCTCTCATGCAGCCGGCTCACTGCATCTGGAAGGGGAAGTTGGGCAGGCATGCCTCCTGGGTACAGGTAGGCAAGGATGACCGCTTCCTGGAATTGCCGGAAGGATCCAGTTCGTCCTGACACCCTGTATAGGACAAAGGCGTTCAGCATAGCCAATTGGTAAAGGTAAACAGACACTTTTTTGTACCAGCGTCTGGCTTTACGGGCAACTAAATACGGCGCCAAAAGCTGGTCGTTAAGGTCCACCCCTCCCATGTTAAGGTTATATTCGTGGACACAGAGGGGTTTCTCCATAACGCCAGTTGCCGTAGGGATTTGGACTGTCGTGTCTGCGTGAAGGGAGGACAGAACATAAACATCCCGTGTATCCTTCCACTTCACCGCAAGCAATTTGTCCGTTTTCAAGCAGGCTCTCGCCCCCCGACTAAGACGGGAATTTACAAGCCGTTGGGGGAAGCCCCGGCGATTAGGTCGCACGATGCCACATGCGCCAATTTGTAATTCGAGCAGGTGACTAAATAGTGGCACGCTTGTATAAAAGTTGTCCACGTACAAATGGTACCCCTTTCCGGATAAGGGTGACACCAAGTCCCAAACAATCTTACCGCTGCTCCCTATGTAGTCTGGGCAGTTCGGGGGCTCCACACAGCTATCTTTTCCCTCATAGACCCGGAAACTAACTGTATAGCCTGTGGCCCTGTCACACAATTTATACAGTTTGACCCCGTACTTGGCACGCTTGCTGGGGAGGTACTGTTTCATAGCAAGGCGGCCAGTAAATTTAATCAAGGACTCGTCAACGCAGACAACTTGTTCGGGGGTAAACAAGGCTGCAAACCGCTGTTTGAAGTGGTCTATGAGGGGCCGAATTTTGTGGAGCCGATCATATTCAGGGTCTCCCCGAGGACGACAGAGTTCATTGTCGCTGAAATGCATAAATCGCAGAATTTGCTTGTATCTCCCCCTGGACATGGAGGCAGAGTACATGCGCATATGGTGAACTGGGCTAGTGGACCAATATAGCCGCAATTCACTCTGTTTAGTTATGCCCATGTGGAGGGAAAGGCCCAGAAAGATTTTAAATTCGGAAACCGTTATAGGTTTCCAGCTGAATTGTCTGGCAAGGGGCGAATTTGGGTTGGCGGCGATGAACTGTTGTGCATATAAATTTGATTGATCCACAATAGATCTGTAAAGATCTTCCGTGAAGAACAGCTCAAAAAAGTTCAGGGGCGTAAAACCAGCTGTCTCCACGTGGATTCCAGGTTGGGCAGTGAAAGGGGGAAGTACTGGCGCTGTAGAATCAGTGGGTTGCCAATTGGGATATGCCAGCGCATCAGGGAGGGCACTATGGGCTCTACGGGCCTGTCTTCGAATACGCGGTGGCTGCGGGCCACTACTCGTGCTAGCCACCGCACCAGCTTCAACTGCACTTAGGGGACTCGCCACGTCACCAGGTGTTACTGCAGTGCTGGTTGTACTAGGTCCAGGGTGTACTAGGCCGCTGGCGCTTGCCAGGTCGCCAGAAAAATGAGCGGCACTAGTAACCACACTCTGCTCCATACGACCACCCTGCGATTCCTGCATCTCAACTCCAGGATGGGGTCGGGTACGCCTGGGTCTAACAGGGACCCATCTGTCGTCGGAGCTATCTGTCAGGGAGCCGCTGCTGTCATCAGGTTCATATACTGACATTCATTCGGTCATTGTAGCTTCCCCATCGCTATCAGATGACACGGCCAGCATATAACTATAAGCCTCTTCACCACTGTACGAACGTTTAGACATTTTGGTAACTAAATTTACCTGTACAGTGGTGTTGACTCACAGGTAATAAAAGCACCTGGTTGTCAAGGACTATTTCAAGCGCTACCAAAAAAACTGCTAATGCTAGCAGGGATCAGGCCTGACTCGGCTAACACAGCGGTTTTGTGTTTTGTGTTTTTTTGTAAGTGACAGTAATCTATTGATTACTACACTTACCTGGGTGAAAGGGTTAAACGCAGGTGCTGGCAGGAATCAGTGCTGACCGTGCAAACACTGCGTTTTGGGAACCCTAAACTATGGGGGCGCTAGTATAGTTCTGATCAGATCAGATATTGATCTGTTCAAACACTATACTAGAAATGGAAGTGTATGTGCGTGCGTGCGTGTGTGTGTGGTAATCAAGGGGTTACTTCTAACTATGCGCCGGGGATCTGGGGGCGTGGCGGGGACCCTAAACCTCCTTTGGGATAGAAGCTAACTCGCTAGCGCAACCTCAAGTCACAATGACACTAATACAAAATACAGTAAAAACAGTATATTATGTGTGTATTAGTGTGCTATGTGACAGGGGGAAGGGGTTAACTGGATGTGATCAGGGGGGGATCAGGGGTTTAAATCTTTATTGGAAGGGGCTGGCGGGTATCCTATGGATAAAAGAAATGGTGGCAAGCGCTAAACCTGGTCACAAGTCACACTTATACGGGTATATAGAAAATGCTATATACTGTATACAGTGTGTTGTGGCAGGGGGTGTAGGGGTGATCAGGGGGGGATCAGGGGGTTAAATCTTTATTGGGCGGATGGCGGGGACCCTAAACCTCCTTGGGACAGAAACTTAGTCGCCTGCGCTAATTCTGATCACAATCACACTAATACAAAAATACAAAAACACTGTATATTACGTTTGTATTAGTGCTGATGTGACAGAGGGTGTAGGGGTTAACTAGCGGTGATCAGGGGGGGATCAGGGGGGGATTAGGAGCTTAGATCTTTATTAGGGGGGGTGGCGGGTAATTCAAGTGGAAAAGGGGGGGCCGCAAGCGCTAGACCTGACCACAAATCACACTTATTCGGGTATATAGCAAAATGCTATATACTGTATACGGTGTGTGTTATGGCAGGGGGTGTAGGGGTGATCAGGGGGGGGTCAGGGGGTTAAATCTTTATTGGGCGGGTGGCGGGGACCCTAAACCTTCTTGGGACAGAAACTTAGTCGCCTGCGCTAATTCTGATCACAATGACACTAATACAAAAATACAAAAACACCGTATATTACGTTTGTATTAGTGCTGATGTGACAGAGGGTGTAGGGGTTAACGGCGGTGATCAGGGGGGGGTCAGGGGGGATCAGTGGGTTAAATCTTTATTAGGGGGGGGTGGGGGGTAATTTGAGTGGAAAAGGGGGGGTCGCAAGCGCTACACCTGACCACAAATCACACTTATACAGGTATATAGGTAAATGCTATATGCTGTATATAGTGTGTGTTGTGTCAGGGACTGTAGGGGTTAATCGGGGGGGCGATCGGGGGTGGAATGTGCCTATCTAAGTGTGTATGTACGTGCTTTGTGCTGTACTTACAATTAGATGTGCTCTCCTCTCACGCTGGATCCAAAAAGACCGTTGGGAGGGGAGGGCACCAAAAATGATTGGCCTGGACCTGATGACTGATCGGTTCTGACCCCAATCGAGTCATTGGCGGGACCGCGGGAGCGCGCGCGCGCACCAGAGCGGCTCAGGCTAGTGACGTTAATTAACGTCACTCTGCCTGGCCGGGGCTGACCGCCGCAGTAAATTTACTTGCGGCGGTCGGCAAGTGGTTAAAGTGCAATAGGTAACGGGTTCCTAAGAACCACCCTAGAGGCCCCCTTGTGATAGTGTGTGGGGGTTCTTCTCCCCCACAACTGCTGCCACATTTAAAATCGGCGGGGCTCTGCCAGCACACCATGTCATTCATTCAGAGATCTGTGAATTAATAAACTGCAAGTACCATCTGCCATTGCAGACGGCTTTGCAGTTCTCAATGGACTGCGAGTGCCATAATAAGTGTCCATTGACACTTCCTGTAGCTGAAAGCCCAGACAGAGGTATGGGCACAAAGCTGTAGGCAGTGTCTGCAAGGATCCTGACACTGCACCTGTGATTCACTGATCGCAGGTGCAATGCTTTGCAGGATCCGGTGGAAAAAAATAGTAAACGCAAGTTTTTCTTCCTGCAAAAATATGTTCTATTATTTTTCTCTTCCGTTAAGTGACAGACACAGCTCCATATTCTTTACCATAGGTTATGCTGCCCTCTCCAGGAGTAGGACTAGGCAGACAACACAAAAGCTTGGCTAGGCACCATAGGCCGTCCTCAGCTGGCATAATTTCCCTCTCTGCTTAGAGATACCCAGTTTTTGTTTGCCTAGTTCAGGAGTAGGACCCAGTCTCCCTGACGGGCCCTAGGTCCTAGCATATTTATCTATTTTTTGCTGTTTTTGTATTTCTTCCTGGGTTGTTCCTGTGGAGATCTTCTAGCATTTGCTGGGCTGAGCGTTGTGCTGGACGTTGAAGTTCAAGTGCTCCCCCCAGCCCGGCCAGTGAGCGCGTGCATGGTCGGCCGTGACATAGCCCCACTGGACAGGGGCTGGCCTGCGAGTTAAACCTCTCACAAGGTCGCATATAACCAGGTCTCGGCCTGAGTCACAGCATTTCTTCTGCCTTACCGCTCCCCCACTTTGTGGCAAGGAGGTTCCTGTCTTGGAAGTGTTACCCGCACGCTTCGCTGGATTGGTAAGTAAGGGCTCCCTCCTATACTTCCCTGGATGCGATGGGGGACGCGGGTACTCCCTTGGGTGGTCAGTACCTCTGGGCTTTCTCTCTCCCTGGGTGGCATTGAGCTAGCTTGCCTGCCTGTGCTCATGAGGGGTGACTGGTGCCCAGGCTGTGGGTGCCCCGGGCCTTGGTACCTGCGGGTGCGCTGTCCACCTGTCGCCCTTGGTGGGCTTGCTATGGAGTGGGTGGCCTTTTTTGGATCCCCTTTGGACAGCTGGTGGGCCTAGGGGGCAGGTGGCCTTGTATCCGCGGGTCCGAGTACCACACGGTCGGGCAGACCGAAAAATTTAGGCCACGGCTTTGCGGCCTTCTAGCTGTATCCTGGTTGGGGCAGCTCCAGTTGCAGCGGCTGAGGCCGCCATTTTATCCCAGGACATCCGTCTCGTCTCCTTTCTCCAGGATAGTCGCGGGTTCCCCGCAGATCGTGCTCCAGCCTCCAGGTTTAGCTGCCCTGGTACTGTGGGGGATCCGCCTTTCCTAGTGGCACTGTAGGGGTAGCCTGTCTGCAGGTCTTCCTGCATAAGCGGCGGGGGACCCCTTGTAGGGTCCTGTTGAGTTGCCGACCCCCCCTGGGAGGGGTAAGGATGGCATTGGGGGTTGGCTTAGCAAATATGCCTACCCCTGCCCTCCTGTCTCATCAGATTCTGCATGTGGTTCGTGCATTGCGGATGCGACCACTCTACAGGGTCTGAGACCACATTTTCCTGACCCATCAGACAGTGAGGATGATTGGCTGATGTGCCACACAAAGGCGCTGATAGATGCACTGATTGCATCCGTGCAGGAGCCATTTATGTTGGAGGATGCAGCTGAGACTGCTGCGGACATATCTGTTCCGTTTGTCACTCACAAGCCGTCCCATGCGGTTATGGAGTTCTTATCAAGCTTATTTTAACAATTGTATCTATAGGTACTGGGTGTGTCCAATACGATCCTTGCTGATCCCAAGACGCTTTGCTGTCTGTTATCCCTTTGAGGAGTCCTTTCAGAGGAAGTGGACGGTCCCACCGGCGGTTTGTTCATCTATTTCTAGGTTAACTAAGGCAACTTTTTTTCCGGTGGTAGTATCCCCAGCTTTTAGGAATCTGGCTGACAGGCAGGTAGAATCTCTAAGGCCCGTTGCCTGTTTACTATGGCTGGTACCTTATTGCGGACTGTTTTGGCCTCTGTTCTGTTGCCTCAGATACTGACGGTATGGGTGACAGTTTTGCATCTGGCCATGGGGGTTGACTAGTTTCCCCCGCCTATGGTGAACTGGTGGATCGGTTGGTCCAGGGTCTGCAGTTTGTCTGCGATACATCTTTGGATGCGGTTCCCGTGGGTCTCTAAGCTATCTGTCTCGGCAGTGGTGCTTAGGCGTATTTTGTGGCTGAAGTGTTGGTGTACAGATCAAACCTCCTAGAAGGCCCTGACTGAAATGTCTTTTCAGGGCGAGCGCCTGTTCGGGGCTACTTTGGATGACATCATTAGGGGTAAGAGTACCCTCCTTCCACAGTCTGGGAAGCCTCGCCAGCAGCGTGAGACTTCCTTTTCAGCCCATAAGAAGTTTTGTCGTCCCTTTGGTTTAACAGTCGGTGAGCAGGCTTCTCCAGACCTGCTGACAAGACCCCTTCGGCATGGTTTACCCCCATCCATATCTGGGGTGGGGGAATGTCTTCTTTGGTTCCGGGGCCGTGGACCTCCCGAGTCAGCGACCAGTGGGTTCACAAGGGGATTGTATCCGGTTCCAAGATAGAATTCCGTTCTTGTCCTCTGGAAAGGTTCCTTCCTTTCCTACATGCCCCCGGATCGACTGCAAGCTCTGTTGTGGGTAGGGCAGGACTTGTTGTCCCAGGGCATGATCTTCCCGCTTCTGGTGTCGGAACGTTTTTGGGGGTTTTTAGTCATACCCTGTTGTAGTTCCCAGGAAGGAGGGCAAGTTCGTCCGATTCTGGACCTCAGACCTTGAACCATTTTGTGTGGGTGCAATAATTCAGGATGGAGTCCTTTCAGACAGTGGTGGCGTCCCTGCATCAAGGGGGTTCCCTGGCTTATTTTAGACATCAAAGATGCCTACCTGAACATTCCAATTTGCACCAGGCATCAACGTTTCCTTCACTTTGCAGTGAGAAAGGAGCACTATCAGTTTGTGGCGTTACCCTTTGGTCTAGCCTCCGCTCCTCCTCCGGTTGTTCACAAAAGTGTTGGCCCCAGTCCTAGCGTTGCTGTGTCAGTGGGGGATTGTTGTGCTAGGGTACCAGGATGACCTCCTCTTGGGAGCAGAGTCTCCATCGGCTCTGACAGCCGATGTGGAAATTACTCTGCAGACTTTTCGGCGATCGGGTGACTTCTGTATTTTCGGGTTTGCCCTGGTTCTGACCAGGTGATTGGATTATTTGGAGCTGACTGTTTTCAGCTCTAGCTGAATGGTTCCTTTCTCTGGAAAAGTTGCAGGAGTTACATTCTGAGATCCAACTGTTGCCAGCCCACATGGGGTCGTCCTTTCGGGCATGCATGCGAGTGTCGGGCCTGATGGTGTCCACCTTCAAGTCGGTTCAATTTGCACAAATCTACATGAGACTCCTTCAAAAGGAGATTCTGATCAAATGGGACAAGTGTCACAAGTCGCTGGACAAGGTGATTTTTCTGAGTCGGGCGACAAAGTGTTCTCTGGTCTGGTGGCTGCGCTCCCCAACCTTGCTAAAGATGCCTATCAATGTCTTGGAACTTTGAGCGATCAGGCTTTGCCTGGATCATTGGATGGAGCAGCTCCGGGGACTCCCGGTGCAGATTCAGTAGGAAAATGCCACGGCCATTGCTTGTGTGTTCACCAGGGTGGCAGAAAGAGTGTATTAGTGGCCCTGGATGTGTCCGGCATTCTAAGGGGGGCAGAACAGTTCGTTCTTGCCCTCTCGGCCGTGCACATTTCTGGCATGGAAAATTGACAGGTGAATTACCTCAGGAGTCGTCTGGCGTTGGACCAGGAGAATGGTTCCTTTATCTGGACCACAGGAGACTGGTAGGAGACTGGACATCGCGGCATATATTTTCTCCGGCGTCCCGCTGTTCAGCCAGGCTATGCACTTTCCAAAATGTATCAAGGAAGCATATACATATGAATACATTCTCCTTATCCCTCCTGGGTGGCCCAATCCATCTACAGCTCTCCTCAGCATTTAGGGGTTCAAGTCCTCTTTAAGGTATATATATATAAAAATTTGTTTCATTTTTTTTCATTTATTTACTGACCCTAGACTTCATGAATCATATCATGATGCTGTATTCAGTAATGGTCTTTTTGGACAGAATGTATTCATATGTATATGCTTCCTTGATGCTTTCATAATATTTCTTTATATATAGAATGTTCACTTGTGAAAGATGTCCGTCAGACTCCTGAAGAAGCCATTTTGAAGATGGTGAAACATGTAGAGCAGACATATTCAAGTGTTTTCTTGTGCTTTTATATATTTTAAAAGTATTGTCCTTGTAACTAATTTCTGTTTGAATAAAGTATATTTGTATTTTATGAAAAATGAAGTTTTTCTCCATCATATATATTCATTGGCACCTTAAAAGTCCCACTTTCACACCCATTTGTCCTTGAACCCTATTAGATGTCTATCTACCTAACTCAGATCATTTGTCTTTTTTGCAGCAATTGATCCCGGTAGTCCTGGGCTTTCGGGAGGGGCACCTCGTGATGGGTGTAGATTTTAACTATGCACCTGAACCACTTTTGGACTCTTCAAGGGGAACTTCATGTATCTCCCATACACGGCTGTGCCGTTTACAGCGGGAGCTCTCTCTCCTTGACTTGACTGATCCCTGATGACTGATGCACCCAGGTGAGCGAGACTATACTTATTACTATCTGACCCATAATGTCTACACCCGAATAGATCGCATCTTGATTCCTCAAACCGATGTCCCTCTAGTAATCTCTTCTCACATTGATACGTTTTCTATGTCAGACCATGTTCCTGCCCATGTTATTATTGCATGGGAACCCAGGCCAGTCAGACCCAGTACATGGCGGCTTAATGAGTCGCTACTCCAGTTCACAGAAGTCAGGGCAGAGATAGAAACTTCACTTTCTAATTTTTTTGAGGACAATGCGGACGTGTCTTTGTCATCATTAGTGATATGTGGGGTCACAAGTGCGGCATCCGAGGGGTTCTTATTCGTATCGGAGCACGACGCAAAAAAGAGCAGGAGAGTAGACTGACAGCTCTCTGCTCCCGGGTAGAGTCTCTTAGTAAACAACACAAGCAGTCTTTAGCCGCAGAAAATCTTGCACCTTTAACCCGAGCCAGAGAAGAACTAAACCGTCTCCTGTTTTAGAAGATGGTTAGGGGTATGGCATGGGCTAGGAGACATTACTAGGAATTTTCAAATAAACCGGGGGCAATGTTGGCACGGGCTTTAATTGGCCAGAGGAAGCGAACATATATTTCTCCTATGCAGACGACCGGCGAACGGGAGGTACATACCTCGTCAGCTATTGCAGACGAGTTTCGTTCATTTTATCACTCTCTCTATAATCTAGCTACCCCTGACAGAATGGTGTCTCCCGAGAGGAGAGGGAATTGTCAGAGGCTTATCTTCAGGAGTCGGGAATGCCCTCCGTCACAGCAGAGCAGGCATCTGCTTTGGAGGGGGAGATTGCTGCTGTGGAGTTATCCTCTGCCCTCTCACAATCTAAACCCCATAAGGCCCCTGGCCCGGACGGGTTTACCTTGCTTTATCACCAGCAGTTTATGGCACGTTTAGGTAAGCCCCTCCTAGCTCATTTTAACATGGTACGTGACGGCGCGCCGCTGCCCATTGATTCTCTTAGGGCTTATATTGCCCTCATCTTTAAGGAGGGGAAGGACCCTCTGCTATGTGGCAGTTACCGGCCCATTTCCCTCCTTAACTTTGACACCAAGCTGTTCGCGAAGATACTCGCGAATCTACTTTTGCCCCACATTTCCCACCTGGTACATTTTGACCAAGTGGGTTTTGTGCTGCTCCGCGAAGCTAGGGACAACACGACCGGGTCATTGACCTGGTTCATGCGGCACGGGTGTCCCGTAGTCCGATGGTGTTATTTTCAACCGACGCGGAGAAGGCCTTTGACAGAGTGGCCTGGAGTTTTATGTCACATATTGGCTTGGGACCTCGGATGTTGCAATGCATCCGGGCTCTCTACTCCAGGCCGTCAGCAGCTGTATGAGTTAATGAGTGGCGGTGAGACTACTTTTCAATTTCCAACGGCACCCGTCAGGGGTGCCCGCAATTGCCTCTTATTTTTATTCTAACTCTGGAACCTTTTCTATGCTCGATACGTCGGTCAACTGATATATCTGGCTTGCAGGTTGCTGGTGATCAACATAGGGTGGCCACTTATGCGGATGACCTTATGTTCTTTGTCACCAACCCAATTATTTCACTCCCGAACATCTTAGCTGCTCTCCACACTTATGGTTGTCAGTTACCTTGATGGAGGCCGATGTGCTGACAGGGCTTCCCTTGCAGCTCGGTGCGGATCACCCCTGGTGGTGAAACAGGAGATGACACGTCCCAAGGAGCACTGGATGTGGATGGATCCCGGATGGATGGATGGTGATTCAGGACCACTTCCAGGAGATCTATAGATGCTCAGAGAAAAGAGACAAAGGTTAATGCCAGGCCGAGGGTCATACACAGATAATCAGTCCGAGGAGATGAAGGTACAGAGGGCCGTACAAGAGAGAGAGTCCGTGGGATCCAAGCCAAGGTCGGTACACAGGAGATCCAGCAGAGGTGTCTTTTAGAGTAAAGAGTGGTCAGGCAAGCCGAGGTCAAACGAAGGAGATCCAGCAGAGGTGTCTTTTAGAGTAAAGAGTGGTCAGGCAAGCCGAGGTCAAACGAAGGAGAGGTAAGTCAAAGGAGCAAGCCGGGTCAAACAGGAACAACAGGAAATCGGACAGGTCACGGGTACAGGAGCTGATGATAAACCAGCACTGAAGCACAGCCAGAGAGCGCCTTCTATAGGGCCAGGGCTGGGGAGATGGGCGTGGTGACACACCTGTTCTGCCTCCGGCGTTCTATTGTTGCTGAATGCTGATTCCTTTCCTGACAATGGTGCTCTATCTAATTACAAGATCAATCTTGCGAAGTCGGCGGTGCTTAATGTATCATCCTCGGCACAAGAGGAGTGCTCTTTACGTGCCTTTTTCCCGTTACACTGGGCTGTGGGTTCGTTGGCATATTTAGGGGTTCAGATTACGGCCAATCTTTTAGATCTATTCAGGAAGAATTATATCCCCATGTTAGGGATTATAAAGGCAGATCTCTGTGCTTGGCAATCCCTGACCTTGACTTGGCTCGGGCGCTGCAGCGCGCTTAAGATGAATATCTTGCCCAGGCTCCTCTATATATTGCAGGCCTTGCCGATCGCTGTCCCCCTATCTTTTTTCCAACAGACCCGGACATTGTTTCATTCTTTTATCTGGGCTTCCAGGTCCCCCAGGATTCAGCTGCAGAATTTGTCTTTGCCGAAGTCGAAAGGGCGAGTGGGCCTCCCAGATATACTTCGATATTACCGCTCTTCGAATCTTGTCCAAGTTCTGGATTGGCATTGTAATGTGTCTTCCAAGCGTTGGGTGGGCTTGGAGGTTGGTGAAGCTGGCTAGTTGACTCCGCCGGCCCCCTCTCTTACGCCCCTACTGGGCAACCCGGATTTTCCGCTGGGGTGTACGAGCGCCAGGATGCGCGGTCTCGCCCAGATCAGTACGATACACTTACTAGATGTGTGGCAATCTGTGCCCACTCATGGGGAGATTGCCGCATGGCCTGGACCGGCTTTAGACCATCTGAGTATTTGCCAGTTGCGACATTTTCTTCTCTCCGTTCGACAGCGGGGCTATGTACTGCGAGCCCTAACTCCATTTGAAGCTATGTGCAGAGTAGGAGATCCCCTTAAGCACACTCTGTCTCTATTTTATCTGTTGCTGGCGGATGAATCCGAGGGGCAACATTTGTCGTTTCTATCTCAATGGGAGTGGAAGCTTACAATTTCTCTGACGTCCGTGCAAAAGAACAAGATTCTGATATTAGTACATAAATCCTCTATGGACTGTAAATATCAGGAGGTAGGTTACAAAATACTTACTAGGTGGTACATGGTTCCTGTGGTATTGCATAAGATGGATGCGAGCTGTTCGGATAAGTGTTGGCGTTCTGGGTCGGAGGAGGGTTCATTGCTCCATGTTTTTGGGCCTGTCCCTCCTTGCGACCTTTCTGGACAAAAGTCGCTACAGTCATTAAACAACTGACTGCGGTTGAAGTGGGAGATAATCCTGTGTTATGTCTTCTCCATCTCACGAGGTGCTCACTTTGAAAATATAAGAAGTCTTTGACACTCCGACTTCTCAATGCTGCAAAGGCCTGTATCCCAGCCATGTGGAGACAAATTCAACTGCCAGAGGAAGTAAGCTGTGGTTTTCCAAAGTTAATGAGATTTATAGGATGGAGGAGTTGACTGCCACTTTAAAGAACATGGAGGAACAGACTAGAGACCGGTGGAAGCCCTGGGTGCACTTTACTGGTACTAATGCCTATCAGTTAGAGATTAATTGATTCGATCCCCTGAGGAGTGCTATTTATCTTTATAGTGGGCGGCCGTGGTGTCCCCACTCCGACCCTTCTTGTCCTATTTATTTAATTTTTTTTTTTTTTCTTTCCTTCATTTCCAGTAGTACATTAACAAGCATTTTTCCGAGAAGTAGAAATTGGCACAAATAAGTGCCTATTTAATCGGGTTTGACGATGTTAGCCTTTACCCTTTTTTTTTTTTTGCACGTAATATTTTTAGAATATTTTATAATACAAAGGATTTTCATGGATAGTTTTCATTCTTTTTTTTTTTTTTGTATTTGCTTATATCTTTATCTGTAAAGATTAGCCGTATCACATTGGTATATATTGAGTCACTTCACCTATTTTATATGTTAAGGTAATTAATATTATAATAATCCTCACTTTATTCACATACGAGAAATAATTTTTATTATTAATTACTTTTCTGGTTTTAGGGGGGATTGCTGTGTTTAATTTTTTTTTTTTCCAAATTTTTATATATGGCTGTATATCTGTTAACGGTAACCGTTTCCTGGAGTTTTTAATGCTTGGTTATTTATTATTCCTTTTATGAAAATGAATAAAAAATATGAAATAAAAAAAAAAAAAAAAGACGGCACATTCTACTCGGGCACTTAATGCTTCTTTGGCCATCCGTCATCAGGCATCAGTGGCGCAGGTTTGCCCAGCGGCCACTTGGTTGTCGGTGCGTACTCTTTCACAGTTTTACAAAGTGGATGTTTTGAAATCTGCGGTTGCCTCCTTTGGGCGCAAAGTTTTGCAGGCTGTGATTTTAGAGGGTCTGTTTTTACCTCTTGAGGGTGTATTTCAGGTTGGGCTACTGTTCTAGTTAAGCTACTATTGCCTTGATTGGCTTGTGTTTAGCCTTGGGTTTGTTGTTCCCACCCCTCATGTTTGGCACTGGTTTGGGACGTCGCTATGTTAAAGAATATGGAGCTGTGTCTGTCAATGGACGGAAGAGAAAATAGGATTTTTGTACTCACCGTAAAATCCTATACTCGGAGTTCATTGACAGACACAGCACACACCCCTCTAAGGAGTTTTTATACTTCTGTTTATGGATCGACCGATTATCGGTGGGCCTGATAATCGTAGGCCCTGGTACCGTTGATCAGAGCCGACGGTCGGCTTTATTGTAATAGCAACAGATGCGGCTGAGTAGCCGCTCGACTTGCCATTACAAGGAGTGGGAGGAGACGTTGTGTCGTTTCCCCACTGGGAGACCCGAACAACCAGCCGCCACCTCCGCCGGCTGGCCGAAGACCCGAATAAAGCCGCATTCGGCTCTGATCAGGTCTCCGATGTAAAAATTCAGAAGTGATGTTATGACATCACTTCCGTGTACTGGAGCCTTAAAGGGGCCAGATTTAAAAAAAAAAAAATGACAGCATTCAAAACAGCCAAACTTGGCGTTTTGAATGCTTTTAACCACTTGCCGTCCCCCGCAAGTACATTTACTGCGGCGGTCAGCCCCTCCTGGGCAAAGTGACGTAGTACTACGTCGCTCGCCCAGGAGCCTGTAGGGGGTGAGCGTGCGCCGCCGGAGGCGCGCTCCCGCTCGTTCACTGAGGTCCCCGCGCGAGTGACCGGCGGCTCCGATGTCCGCCGGCCACTCGCAATCTCCCACTGGAGAGGGAGAAAGGCAGGCGGCTAATGTAAACAAAGCCGCCTGTCATTCTCCCTGATGTAACAGCAGAGATCATATGATCCTGCTATGTAGGATCGTATGTCTCTGTGGTTACATCAAAAGCCACGCCCCTCTACAGTTATAAGCACGCCCCTAGGGACACACTTAACCCCTTGATCTCTAATAAAGTTAACGCCTTCCCTGCCAGTGTCATTTTTACAGTAACAGTGCATATATATAGCACTGATTACTGTAGTAATGTCACTGGTACTCCCAAAAGTGTCAAAAATTATAGTCAGGGGTCCGATCTGTGCAAAAGATAAATCAGCGCAATTAAATATAAAGTGATGCAGTGCTCAGACCCAATAGATTGGGACAATAAATAAATAAAAATAAAAATGTGGGTATACAGCAGCTATATGAAACCTCCCTCACTTGCGGGAGTAAGAAACTGTAAACAATATATATATATATACAGCGCTATATAGATTCAATAACCAATAAAGTGACAATGTGCATCATATAAATAAATATATGGGTCTACTGACGAAGTTGTGACGCAAAAGCTTAAGACGCCACGCGTATAGAGGGCGGAGACTCGGACGGACGAGCGGTGACCCATCAGCACGGCTCCCCACAGCTGCAATACTGTTTGGTGTGTACGGTCCGCACAAGCCCTATTGTGCAGATTCATGTGAGTGTATTTTCAGTTTTGATTCTAATAAAAGGATAATAGCAGTGAACACTTAGATCCTTTATTATCTTTACCCACATACCATACCCATGAAATTGTGAGAGATCGATCCAGGAAGTGGCATCCCCTACACTTTGCTTATCCTTAAAGAGGATTTACTGCTGGTTTAATACTTCAGTGAGGTGAGAGGCCATCTTGTGGCTAAACGGTGGTGGTGTCACTGGCACTTTATATATGGAGACATCTATCAAGCACCTTGATTGATTTTGGCTCACGGGTTGACTCATGTTTTATTGGACTTTTCATGCACTTTACTTTGGAATGCACTTTATGGACACTCTATATATTGCACCTTAAGAGGAATATTTATTTATATGATGCACATTGTCACTTTATTGGTTATTGAATCTAAATAGCGCTGTATATATATATATTGTTTACAGGGGTCCGATCTGTCCGCCGCAATGTCGCAGTCCCGCAAAAAAAAAAAAACGCAGCTCGCCGCCATTACTAGTTAAAAAAAAAACAATAAAAATGACATAAATCTTTCCCATAGTTAGTAAATGCAATAACTTTTGCGCAAACCAATCAAAATACGCCCATTCTGATTTTTTTTACCAAAAATATGTAGCAGAAAACAAATTGGCCTAAAATGTTAAAAAATTTTGATTTTTAAATTTTTTGGGGGAATTTCATATAAAAAATTTGAAAAATATTGTTATTTTTTCAAAATTGACGCTCTTTTTTTTTTTATAGCGCAAAAAGTAAAAATCTCACAGGTGATCAAATACCACCAAAAGAAAGGTCTGTTTGTGTGAAAAAAAGGACGTCAATTTCATTTGGGTACAGCGTCGCACGACCGCGCAATCTTATGTTAAAGTCACGCAGTGCCGAATCGCAAAATAGGCCCTGGTCTTTGAGCAGCCAAATCCTACGGGGCTTAAGTGGTTAAATGCAGAGGAGGGGTTTAGGGTCTTTAAGACCCCGGATCCCTCCATAAAGAGTACCTTTCACTGCCTAATACGGTCACAAGGGATGTTTACATTCCTTGTGAAAGCAATAAAAGTGATCAAAAAAATTTTTTTAAAGGACGATGTAAAAATAAAAACTTTAAATATGTAGAATATTGTCACCTAATATCGGCAATCGGCCTGAAGGGTGGTCGGAAAATCAGTATCAGCCCTGAAAAAAATTATATAGTTGATCCCTACTTCTGTTACTGCTTCTTACAAAACTGAGTATCTCTAAGCAGAGAGGGGATTATGCCAGCTGAGGACGGCCCACGGGGGGTAGCCAAGCTTTTGTTGTCTGCCTAGTCCTACTCCTGTAGAGGGCAGCATAACATATGGTAAAGAATATGGAGCTGTGTCTGTCAATGAACTCAGAGAAGGATTTTATGGTAAGTACAAAAATCCTATTTTTTTTCTTAAAAAGATTAACTTATCGTTTAAGGAAAACCAGAGTAAAATTGGAGCCATTTCTCAAAGTTTATTCTGCTGAATGAAATAGGTTTCTATGGGCAACAGTTTTTGCAAACTTGTCATTGCAAACTTGTTGTCACTTGTGTGGCAGTAATTTATTTTTATCATGCACATCTTGCTGAGCAATTTTCATAGTGGAAGGTCACTGTTGGCATTAGTATGTGAGCAGTATATACAGAACAGCCAGTGATGCTGGCAGTCATTTTCAGACAAAATTAGTGGTAATCTTGGCTATTCAGACAGCATAATTGCCATTATTCTGTACAACTGTGTTTGAAAGGTTACTTTATTTTTGCATTAGTCAAAACCTGATTTAAATAGTTCCTTCCAAAAGATAATTTCTGTATATGTTCTGCATATTACAAAGAATGTAATTTGGCAATTTATAACAAAACCTTTCCTTGTGGAAAAATACTTTTGTATTACATCAAGAGGGGATGGTCTAACACTTGCAATTGTAAACACCTCCATCCCTAAATCCCTCTCTTTTGTTCCTTTTTTTTTTTTTTTTAATTTTCCCCTCCCTTTTTTATCGGTGACACCTGAGGTTTGTCCAATCCTCAGCCGTGCAATTGCTTCTCAGGATTATAAATACTTTCTATGGTGGAGGGGTGGGCTTGCCTGATGAAGGAGGAGGTCCTCCGAAACGACGTTGCAGCCCGCCCTCTACTCTCGGTTCAGTGTACGTTCCTGTCGGCTTCCGTGGAGGAACCGACAGACTTGTCCTTCTATTTCCGGTTCCGGGTTATTACCTTCCTGCTGTACAGCAGACAGCGGTGAGGCTGCCCAGCCAGGGAGCCCACGCCATTTGCAGCATCACCCGGCATTGCCGGTATTCAGGACTTCCTTCACCACTACACAGGACCCGCCACACAGGACCCAGATGTGACTGTCCTTCATTTGCATCTTCCATCGGATCTACTGTGGGGACTGTCCTTTTACACCATGCATGCTGTTTCATTGGAATACCTGTTTTTAACATGTAAGTTACTATATTAAATTACACAGCTGTTCATCTACCTTTATGACTTGGCGCCCTTGTTTCTTTTCCCTAAAAGAAAGATAGCCCTAGCGGGACTTTATATGAGGTGGATGCAATAGTCACTGGGAGTAAAAGAGTACGTTGTATTATCAAATAAAAATATATATAATAAATATATGTACATGACCACAAACATAGTTACAAGACATATAGGGCATGTTGAATATAGTAGCAAGATAACAGCATGGTAGCATATTGAACATAATAAAAGCATATCAACATCAATATTACATGACGATAAATATTCTGTATTGGAAACTCTACGCATTCCGTGGGTCCTTACGCCCACTCATCTGGAGTACAAGGATAGATCTGTCTGAAAATAATCAAAAAACATGTCAGTATCCACTATGTCTTATATTGGCCAGTAAATGTGGAGTTTCAAAAGATATGTGTCTGTCCCAAATGGGGAAACTGCACTTACTTCTGGCTAAATCAGACTGGTAAACGCTACCATGAAGTGGGGGTAAATTAGCTGAAGGGGCAAAGATATGCTGCAATCAAGCGGAGAGCCAGGCTATTGATCCACCCTTTTTCACCACATGAGTATATCAGTATATCATAATGTAGAGGTATGTACTGTATCCCAAGGTGACTCCTCCATGCTTCTTGATTTCCTTACTATTTTACTTTCTCCCTTTCTTCTTCTCTCCCCTTGGCTATATCTTTGGTCATTGCACTTTTTGTCCCCTCCACTCCATCTTTTCTATTGCCCTGTCTTGAGCTCCCGACTCAGGGACATCTCACTCTCTCTGGTTACTTTTGCTTAAGCACAGGCATCACTCCATGATGTCAATACCCTAAGACCCCGTTCACACTGGGGTGATCCGACTTGCCGGGGCGACCACACAGGTCGCGTTGCGCAGCTCGCACCGCGACCTCAGAGCGGCCGGCACGGACTTCATAACATTGAAGTCAATGCAGGTCGCTCCAGGTCGCCCCAAAGAAGCTCCGGACCCTTTTTCTAAGTCGGAGCGACTTGTGTCGCTCCTATTAGAACGGGTCCACAGCTTCTCTATGCGAGACGACCTGTCAGGCGACCAGGTAGCCTGACAGGTCGCCCCAGTGTGAACTGGGTCTCATGGTTTCTTTATTTGTTTCAATCTGAATATATTTACATAACATTGTTACTTTGTATCATTATTATCCTTGTGCAACTTCAAACATGTCTTAATCCTATTGATGCTTTCTAACCAGACTAGTCTACTCACTTTCTTCACTTTATGTTTTGTGCCACAGCACTTCTGCTATCTTTTCGGTTCATCAGATGCACAGATACCAGCACTTTTTCTTGGGTCTCTAGTTTCTTCCTCTCCTTTTTTGTTTGCTTTCTCCTCTTCTTGATTCTGACACTGGTTTTGCTGGAACACACTTCCATACATAAATACTCTTCCCTTTGTGGTATCACCTTGGGATACAGTACATACCTCTACATTATGATATACTGATATACTTATGATATACTGATATACTCATTTATATATTCGTGTGTTCACAGCCAGTGTCATGTCATCCATTTTGATCCAGCCTTTTTCACCACATATGTTTCCTAGCCTGGATCTCCGCTTGATTGCAGCATATCTTTGCCCCTTCAGCTCCCGGATCGGACAAATTTACCCCCACTTCATGGTAGCGTTTACCAGTCTGATTTAGCCAGAAGTGAGTGCAGTTTCCCCATTTGGGACAGACACATATCTTTTGAAACTCCACATTTACTGGCCAATATAAGACATAGTGGACACTGACATCTTTTTTGATTATTTTCAGACAGATCTATCCTTGTACTCCTGATGAGTGGGCATAAGGACCCAAGAAACGCGTAGAGTTTGCAATACAGAATATTTATCGTCATGTAATATTGATGTTGATATGCTTTTATTATGTTCAATATGCTACCATGCTGTTATCTTGCTACTATATTCAACATGCCCTATATGTCTTGTAACTATGTTTGTGGTCATGTACATATATTTATTATATATATTTTTATTTGATAATAAAACTTACTCTTTTACTCCCAGTGACTATTGCATCCACCTCATATAAAGTTCCGCTAGGGCTATCTTTCTTTATTGTATTACATGGTGGTTTTATTTTCAGAAAACACAGAAATACATGAAAACTGAAGAAGACCAGAGTATGGAAAGATCTGAGTGATGGGGCTACTGAATATACACTATATCTATAGTTTTCATTATCTAAATATTGTTAAACAATAATAAAATAACATTATTTTACTGTCTGTATTTTAACTATGTAACATTTTGATGGACACTTGCTTTATCGTTTTTATATATCAGGAATATAAATGAAATAGGAGAGTGAGAAAATGGTAATAACCTAAAATGTAAAAAAAGAAGGTTGGAATACAGAAGAAAGATTGGTGTCACTTACCCAAATGCATCTTTATTTACTTAACTTTACAATTAAACGTTTTTTTGGGTGACTTTTCATAACGTTACTACAGAATATAGTAGTCTACAATTATTAGTAACAAAAATATTATAAGCCTATGTCACTGGATTCATGCTTGCTTCGCCCACTGTTCTCTCAAAGCTGTACAGAGTAAGTAGATTATATAATATGTGACCGCTGGATAAAGCAGCCCAAAGAAGATATTTAGGTTCCATTCACACCTGAGCGTATCGTTTTTGGGTGTTTTTTTCGGCGGTTTTTTGCAGTTGTATGGAGGCAGGCATTGACATCTGACCAAAAACGCTTGTAATCTGCCAAAAGAGAAGCTCATGTACTTTTTTGAGCTTGAGACATTTTTTTCAAGCAACAAAACACTCATATGTTAACAGGGGCCATTGAAATGAATAAGATTTTGCTTGTTAGGCATTTTGGAACTTCAGAGATGAGCGTTTTACTAGGTGAAAAACGCTCAGGTGTGAACAGGGCCTTATGCACAAAATTAGTGTGATCTGATAATGAATTTATCTTCCTAGCTAAAAGTATAGTGTTAATAGGTTTAAAGATACTTTAATTTCTGCCTCCATGTTTTCAACTCTGTCACCCAACTGCTGCTACATGATTCATGATCTTTAAGTTTTGCCTTAGCAAGCACCTCACCTCCTGATCTCTGTGCTCCAGGGATTAGTGCAGGCATGCCCAACCTTTTGAAGAGTGTGGGCCACTTAAGTGACTTGGTAACTGGTCACGAGCGGAGCTGGTGGTTGACAGACACAGCCCGCTCTACTCTATAGACCCTCCGATCTGCCCAGGCACAAGTAGATGGATCCCCTTCTGTTTTTTTAGCAGATCAGATTGGAGGTAAGTGTGTGTAAGCAGACATAAGTCTGTTTACATCTGGCACTCCATAGAGGTGAATGGAGGGTCCGATTGGGCCCACCTGCAAAAACGGACAGGTGGACCCAATTGGACCAGTTGTGTAAAAGGGGCAAAAAGCTGCTTGCACACTGATGCACTGCAGTTTCCCCGCACTATGGGTACTGTGCAGTGCACCTGTGGCTTTCCTGCGGGTTAGCTGCATTTGGCATAGTCTTCTATTATATCCTGCAGGTGTGGTGCACTTTCTGAAAGCGCACCAAAATTCCTGCATTCAGGAGTTTTGTTGCACTTTCAGAAAGCGCCCCAATACCGAGGGTAATAGAAGACTATGGCTCAGTGCAGGTAACCCGCAGGTGCACCTGCAGATAATTTTGAAATCAGCCTAGTAACCACTGCAGAAGAGAGGTGCCCATATATTCACATGATTTTATAATATAAACTGACCTTTAATAATAATCTTCCATTCTGGAATATCTCCTGCTAAAGGTATTGCCCACTGTTGCTGTCCCAGACAATTGCAGCTGGTATCACTCTTCCTGTAACAGGAGCTGGTGCTATACAGGAAGCCACCCACAGCCATGCTTTCTTTAGCATTGGCTCCATTTAGAACACTGATGGTCTGATTAGAACACTGATGGTTTGGGATAGAAGGTCGGGAACCTGTGATCTGATCTTGCTGACCAACTTTCAGGAGGTTGCAGGCAACATCAGAGGGCTTCCGATTGGGCATCCCTGAATTTCTTATCATACAAGATTTATATAGCGCCAACGGTTTATGCAGTGCTTTACAGTATAAAAGGGAGAAAGTACAGTTACAATAGAAATAAATACAAGAGAGTTAGGAGGTCCCTGCTCATATGAGCTTGCAATCCTAATAGGGTGGGTCAAGTGGTATAAAAGGTCGTAACTGTGGGGGGGATCAGCTGATGGAAGTGATAAAAATTAATTGGAGGAGTGATAGGCTTCCCTGAAGATATGAGATTTCAGGGATCGCCTAAAGGCAGGCGGAACGTTCTAGAGAATGGGAGTGGCTCTGGAGAAGTCCTGGAGATGAGCATGGGAGGAGGAGACAAGGGAGCTAGAGAGCAGTAGGTCTTGAGAAGAGCGAAGAGAATGGTTTGGGTGATATTTGGAGACAAGAGCAGTGATGTAGCTCGGGCAGAGTTGTGAATGACGTTGTATGATGATGTTAGAATTTTGAATTGAATGCGCTGGGCGATCAGAAGCCAGTTTAGGGATTGGTGGAGATGGGTAGCAGACACTGAGCGGTTGGTAAGGTAGATGAGTCTGGCAGCAGCATTCATGATAGACTGAAGAGGAGATAGCCTATGGAGAGGTAGGACTATGAGAAGGGATATGCAATAGTCAAGGCGAGAGATAACAAGGGAGTGAATGAGTAGCTTGGTCGTTTCATTAGTTAAAAAGGGGAGAATTTTAGAGATGTTACAGCGGTGAATTCTACAAGCTTTTGACAATAATTGGATTTGGGGCTGAAAGGACAGGTCAGAGTCAATGATTACACCTAGCACCCTGTCGTGAGGGGAGGGATTGATGGTTACATTATTGATCTTGATGGAAAAGTCATGGCACAGGCAGGGGGGAATATTATCAGCTCAGTTTTAGAGAGATTTAGTTTAAGGAAGTGGTGTGACATCCATGCTGATATGTATGTGCTACCATCTCAGTCACTCAGATCTTACCGTCTGCCAATGCCAAGTGCGGCATCAATTACAAAAATGCCACCACATTCCCCTTAAAGTGGAACTTTACCCATAACTTGAGAAAAAAAAAATAACATTCTTTAGCGAGGAACATACTGTACATTCCACATTATTATTTACCTCCAGCATTGCTCCTGTGTCTTCTTGCCGGAGACTGCCATTGTCCTTAAGCCTAAGAGCCATTGAGCAGCAGTAAATATTTAGGCTGTTAGGTGATCGGCCTTTAGTGGCTCTGATTTTGGAGAGCAAATGAGCAGAGCAGGGTGAGACCGTGTATTACTGGATTTTAAACAGTATAGGCATTTATTTTTAATGTTATACATTGCTATACTTGGAAAAGGGACCAGCCAGGAGTGATCTAGCAGAACTTCATTTTTTAGCGGAACTTCATTTTCTGACTAAAGTTCCACTTCAGTTACAACCACTACATTTTTGCCAATTAGGTTGCTTTGGTTTGGGGGAATCGGATGAGAACGGACTGCCTGTCTGTTCTCATCCGATCCGATCAGCCAGACGGATGGAAAAAAGGGTTTCCATCCATCTGGATTTGACGGACAGGATCGGATCGGATGTCAGCGGACATGTCACCGCTGATATCCGCTGCCCCATAGAAATACATGGAGCATCCGTTCAGATCTGCCTGAAAAACTGACAGGTGGATCTGAATGGACCCTATGTGTGAAAGGGGCCTAAGAAAAATGGGGATGGGAGTCTGCTCAGACGAATTTATTAATATCTCTTTTTGAATTTTGAAATATATATTTTATTTATTCTTGTTGGGATCGCTCTAAATAGATATAGTAATTTAGGGAGTACTATCATTTTGATTGCTGTTATTCTGCCTAGAAAGGAAATATGGTAGGATTTCCAGGCTTTCAGGGATCGTCTGATCTTTAGTAGTAATGGTGTGTCATTTTTGGGAAACACATATTTCAAGTCAGGGGTAAGGTGTATGGCTAAAATGGAAGTCAGGGATATTTATTGGCATTCCTATGGACTTTGATATGTTAACAGATAGTCCTGAAGCGGATGAAAAATTCTGAAGAGTATTCAATAAGTTTGGGAGGGAGGTGAGAGGTTGTGTAAAGAATAAAAGCATATCATCTGCATACATGTTTAATTTGTATGTGTTATTTGCGGAAGTGTATCTCTTGATATCTGGATTATTTATATTGGCTGTAGCTAGTGGTTCAATTGCCAATGCAAAAAGGAGGGGGGGGGGTGGCAACCCTGTCTTGTACCTATGCTGAGTTATAACCTGGTAATCTTATTCTGGTCTGGGTTGTTATATAAAGCATGAAAACCATGAAGATAATCTCCTGTCAATCCATATCTGGGGAGAATCTTGTCAAGATAATCCTAGGAGATGCTATCAAAAGCCTTATTTATATCAAGGCTTAGTAATAAAAGGGAGTTTGATTTTGCATTAGCGTCTTGTATTAAATCTGTGGGAAGGCGTATATTATCCGTAATTTGACGACCTGGAATGAAACCAGATTGAAACTGGGAGATTAGGGAAGAAATTACTGAAGAGAGTCTGTTAGCTAATAGCCTACTGAAAATGTTGTGGTCATTGTTGATTATTGAGATGGATCTATAATTTTGAGGAAGGGTGTGATCTTTATCGGGTTTAGGGATCAGGGACATGTTTGCGAGCAACATTTCCTCCGGGAATGTGCCTCCCTTCAGGATATCATCGTATAGAGTCATCAATTTAGGCGTAAGTTGAGGGGAAAATTGTTTATAGTAAAAGGAGCTGAATCCGTCTGGGCCTGGTGCAGAATTTTTCTTAACCTCCCTGGCGGTCTGATTACGTACAGATTTCTGTGCTAAAAGCGGTACATTGTTTTGCATAGAAATGAGCACTTACGTACTGCGAAATGCATTGTGGTCTAAGCCTGAACTTTTGATCCCAAATACGTCATTTCCTGGCGGTGGAACGCACGACGAAACGCACGCCATCACCGCTATACTACTTTTAAGCCCTGAAGTGATCCTGCCGGTCGACAGGCCCATCGGCTTTTCATACAGCAATTAAGAGCCTTCTTATCGGTGCTTGGAAAGCACCGTACGAAGTAATCACCCATCTTTATTTTATCTTTAGTTTTATAAAATGGTATTACACTATTCTGGCTTCCTGTCTCCTATATCCCCTATACTGAGATATACATATAGAGACCTTATATGGGATTGTTGCTGCTGGAGAAAGTAAGCGATCCATTAACCCCTTGAAGCCCTAAGAGAATCCCAATCACATGACCCATTGAAATCCATTGAGGAAGGAGGAATAAGAGTGACCATACTTATATGTACCCAAAGCCTGCAGGGTCTGTGTGACCCACTTACCTCTGGTGAGCATATAAATATTAAACACCTTGCTCACTGGATCACGCGCTGGGAACACCTGATGCTTTTATCTCACTTCTGAAGAAATATATTTGTTCACTTCTTTAATCACCATATGGACTGAAATACTAATAGGGGCATACCCTGCACCTTAAGAAGTCACTATTTAAGTGATTCACTGTTTCCAGTCACTTTTGAGTCACAAATTTTGATCACAAGTGTCACTAATACTTCACTCATATTTTAAACCAGTCCATGAAATTGTTTTTTAAGTTGATATTTGCACTGATATTGCACATCTATTTTTGGTTTTATCTACCTATTATATATATTATATATATATGTAGCACGGTCACAGCACAGTCACTTTAGCACTATATCACCTTTATAATATATTTGTATATATTGTGATCAGTGTTTGTAGTTGCATTTTATGTGTAATTCAGTTCTTCATCTATCGGATACACTTTATTTTACATAATTTATCAGCGCCCTCACACTTGTCACCTAATTGTTTTTTCAGCTTTATAGTTTAGGAGAGAATCCAACTCTGTTCTCTTGGCTGTTATTTTTTCCGCGATTAAGGGGTTGTGTGTGTTCATATGTGTTTTGTAGATTTTTTGGGGGACTTTTGTGATAGTTAAAATCTTTTTCCCATCTTGGTTTGTTATGGGTAACTGCCAATCTAATCAGTTTACCCCTGAGGATTGCTTTGTGGGCTATCCATAGTGTAGAGCTTGAGGTTTCTGGGTTATCATATAGAGTAAAATATTCTTCTATGGTTGAGGCTACATCTAACTGATGTGCAGGATCAGATATTAGGGCTTCATTAAGTCTCCAAGAATAAGGAGTAGGAGAAAGACCTATGAACGTGGTGGAGAAGGAGTTAATATGGTGATCAGACCATGAGTAGGGGGATATAGAGGCACTAATGGAGTTCGCTAAAATAATAGGTGTACAAAAAATAAAATCAATACGGGAGTATGAATCGTGGGGATGTGAGTAAAAAGTGTACTCACGAGCCCCCACATTCAAAGATCTCTAAGTGTCAAATAATTGCAACGTGTTCAGGTGATAATTGGTGGTTTTGGAGAAAGCGTTGGAGTGAACACAATATTTACTACGGTCCCAGTTGGGATGAAAGACCGAGTTAAAGTCTCCGCCCAAGATTATGTTTGACGAGTGGTAACGCTCAAGAAGATAAAAAAAGTTGGTGAAAAAAGAAGATTGGGCGTGGGTGTAAACATTACCTATTGTCAATTCGCGTCCAGCTAGGAGGCCTTTAATAATAATAATAAAATGACTGTCCTCATCCCTGTACACCTGTTGAACCTCTATAGGGAAAGTGCGGTGTAACAAAATTGCAACACCCTTGGTTTTGGAAGTTGAACTGGTGTAAAAGGATTGATTATAGGATTTATGAAAGTAAGTGGGATGTTTGTCCTTAAGAAAATGGGTCTCCTGTAATAGTAGGATTTTAGCGTTCAATTTGTTATATTGAAAAAAATCCTTGTTCCTCTTATTGGGGGAGTTAAAACCTTGGACATTATGTTACAATATAATTACTGCCATGATGAAATAAGGTGTTTAGAGGGCAAATTCAAAATGTGAATGGAAACTACCTGCCATAAACGGGGAGTGCATAGTTGAATATGATCTTTCAATATTTCTAAATGTTTAAACATGTTAAGCATGAAAAACCATAAAGCGATATATTCCTGAATAACATAATTGACAACATACCAACAAACCGTTAATGAAAAATAATTTGTAGTATTTTGTATAATAGCTGAACTTTACACAAGAATAGTATGTGTGTAAATTAAGATTGGGGTCTGAGGGAAAAGTCATCTTCAGACAACAATAGAGCTTTACATGGAGTATAAAATATCTCCAACTCTGCTCAACCTCAACGAGTACAACCATACCAAGCATAGCATACCATACCAATCGAATAACCCTAGAGGGAGAGGAGAGGAGAGGAGAGACTTACTCATAACATCTCCGCTTGGTATATGTCCTGGAGGGGTCAGAGCCGAGTGGGGGAAAATCATGTTGGCATGTAAACAGGCAGCCGCCATGTAAAAACTAGGTTTAACCGTGCATACCTGACGAATACATTAGAACAAGCAAATATGAGATGAAAAAACAATAAGTAAGAAATTCTTATGATAGGAACTTTGCTCTAATTAGGGCTATTACAATATTATTGAGTAATTGATGCAATAGGATAATGGCAAAAATAAAAAGTAGCAAAAAAACGTTGAGGCATCTAAATAATTATAGTGTTAGGGAAAAGTTGAAATCCACATTGGATAATTGGATGTAATACTCTCAAAAAGGCACAAGATGTCCTCAGAGAGTCTAACAAAAAAAGTTGTTAGGCTACAATTCCTGAGAAACAAAGTTATAAGTAAACCTGTGATGAGCAGAAGGGTTGAAGTTCACCAGAAAATCACTAGATTTCATCAAATAGCTGTCCCAACGGCTTTCATGAGCCAGAAAACCTTGAAATATGGAAAGAAAAATAATTCAAATGGAAATTCTGAGGCAACTGGATTAAAGCTAAGGAGAGGGCTCCATGGCTGGATGGTGATGGACTTCAGAGTGAGGGAGGCCCAATGGCATTTTAATACATGGGAACATCATAAAAAAATTTTGAGAGGAGTGGGCCATGCATAACATATATGATGTATTGACATCCAATACTCATCCGATAATGATAAACGTTAACATGGCTTGTTCATATGGGTGCATAAATTCAAAGGGAGAAAAAAGGTGACATTAGACCAGGATTGAATTAAAATGATTCAGTGTAAAGCGAGAAAAAAAAAGGAATTTCAATCTGGCGGAGGGGGTCCAGCATCATGCCTAAATCTGCATCTGTCCCTGTGGGGGAGTAGGCATATTCCATATGGGGATGGGGCGAGGTGTAGAAGGGGTCCGTCCGTGGTATAGCACCTGGGTCCAGGAGGCCTAATTTTATCAAAATGTCCTGACCTTCAGGAATTGAAGAGGCGATGTAAGTAGTGCCATTATGAGGGACAATCAGTTTAAAGGGGAAACCCCAGTGGTATCTGATTCTGGCAGAGGAGAGAGCAGTTGTAATTTCCTTTATTTTCCTCCTATCTAAAGTGGCTTGTATATCTTCTTTTATGAGAAAATCCTTCATACACAGTACTATATCTGTCTGAGGTTTGTTGGGCGGGGGGGGGGGGGGGGTTTGCAAGTAATGCTCTGAATTATGTCACAAATAAATGCATGTGCTTCTTGGTCAGGGAGAAAACTCAGAAAAAATTTTGTGGAAAATGCAGTAAGGTCAGTGATTGTTTCAGGGGCTCCCCTAATCCTGAGGTTATTCCTTCTTTTTCTGTTATCTAAGTCCTCCACATGCGACTGTAACTGGACAAATGCAGAGGACAAAGCCTCATGCTCCCTGGAGACATCATTGTATGCGATGGCAAGTTCACCGTGTTTGTTTTCAAGTAAGTCAGTGTGGGAACCAAGGGCAGCAATTTCTTGGGAGAGGGTGGCTGTGGATTTCTGGATTTCAGTTTGGATCTTAGTTAAAGGTTTGGAGCATAAGGATTCAAAACTAAGGTCAAGATCCAATTTAGTGAGAGGGTAATACTCAGGGGCGGACTGACCATACGGGCATTTAGGGCACTGCCCGGGGCCAGTAGGGGGCCCCATGATGCTCGCCATCTTTCTATATTCAGGGAAGCTGTCAGCATGGTAGTGAAGCCGAGTATAACACGGATAGACTATTTGGTGTGAGCTGGAGCAGGCACAGGGCAGAGGAACACACAGCAGCTCTGTGCTCCGAGGTTGTGTTACACTTTGAGCTATGGGAGAGTAAAAACAACATCTGATGTGGGAGTGCAGAGACAGTATTTCAGATTTGATGGACCAGCAAGCTGGAAGTAGAATTGAAAGTCCGTAAAGCTTTCTGCTCTCTGTATGACTGCTCTGACTTGCTGACGTCTGTGGAAGAGCCCTGAGTGTTAACCATTGCTTATCTGCTGCAAGGAAATGCTGCACTGCTGCTATCCTCTGTTTTTGCATTAAAGCATATGTAAAGTGAAATTCTTGCCTCTGCTCATTGATTTTCTTACACTGAGCATAAAAAGCTGACTTGCCATATGCTTGCTGACAGAGGCGTAACTAGAACTTTCAGGGCCCCAGTGCAAGAACCCATGGGGCCCCCCTGACCCCCAGGCTGGGCCCTTTCCACTGATCCCTGAGGCCATTTGCTCCCATTTCAGGTTTCTTTATTACAAATCAACAGCAGGACCTTTTCACATGTTCTGTAGCGGATCTCCTTCCTGCTGTTTTGGTCCCCCCACAGTAGCAAAACACACCAGAGCCTGGTCGCATATGCGACCTTTGCAACCCTGGTAGTGTCAGTCAGTAGGGCAATGGATCGTGTCAGTAGGGCAGTGGAAGGTGTCAGTAGAGCAGTGGACAGTGTCAGTAGAGCAGTGGACAGTGTCAGTAGAGCAGAAGACAGAGTTAGTAGAGCAGTGGATGGTATCAGTAGAGCAGTGGATGGACGGTGTCAGTAGAGCAGAGGACGGTGTCAGCAGAGCAGTGGATGGTGTCAGTAGAGCAGTGGACTGTGCCAGCAGAGCAGTGGATGGTGTCAGTACGGCAGGGGACGGTGTCAACCGAGCAATGGATGGTGTCAGTAGGACAGTGGATGGTGTCAGTAGAGAAGTGGATGGTATCAGTAAAGCAGTGTACGGACGGTGTCAGTAGGGCAGAGGATGGTGTCAGTAGAGCAGTGGATGGTGTAAGTTGAGCAGTGGACGGTGTCAGTTGAGCAGTGGATGGTGTCAGTAGAACAGTGGACGGTGTCAGTAGAACAGTGGATGGACGGTGTCAGTAGAGCAGAGGACGGTGTCAGCAGAGCAGTGGATGGTGTCAGTTGAGCAGTGGACTGTGCCAGCAGAGCAGTGGATGGTGTCAGTAAGGCAGGGGACGGTGTCAACCGAGCAGTGGATGGTGTCAGTAGGACAGTGGATGGTGTCAGTAGAGAAGTGGATGGTATCAGTAAAACAGTGTACGGACGGTGTCAGTAGGGCAGAGGATGGTGTCAGTAGAGCAGTGGATGGTGTCAGTTGAGCAGTGGACGGTGTCAGTTGAGCAGTGGATGGTGTCAGTAGAATTGTGGACGGTGTCAGTAGAACAGTGGATAGTATCAGTAGAGCAGTGTACGGACAGTGTCAGCAGAGCAGTGGATTGTGTCAGTAGGGCAGTGGACGGTGTCAGTAGGGCAGTGGAAGGTGTCAGTAGAACAGTGGACGGTGTCAGTAGAGCAGTGGACAGTGTCAGTAGAGCAGTGGACAGTGTCAGTAGAGCAGTGGATAGTGTCAGTAGAGCAGTGGACGGTGTCAGTAGAGCAGTGGATGGTGTCAGTAGGGCAGTGGATAGTGTCAGTAGGGCAGTGGATGGTGTCAGTAGGGCAGTGGATGGAGTCAGTAGGGCAGTGGACGGTGTTAGTAAAGCAGTGGAAGGTGTCAGTAGAGCAGTTGATGGTGTCAGTAGGGCAGTGGAAGTTGTCAGTAGGGCAGTGGATGGTGTCAGTAGGGCAGTGGATGGTGTCAGAAGGGCAGTGGACGGTGTCAGTAGAGCACTGGATGGTGTCAGTAGGGCAGTGGAGGTTGTCAGAAGAGCAGTGGACAGTGTCAGTAGGGCAGTGGATGGAGTCAGTAGGGCAGTGGACAGTGTTAGTAAAGCAGTGGAAGGGTTCAGTAGAGCAGTGGATGGTGTCAGTAGGGCAGTGGAAGGTGTCAGTAGGGCAGTGGATGGTGTCAGTAGGGCAGTGGATGGTGTCAGTAGGGCAATGGACGGTGTCAGTAGAGCACTGGATGGTGTCAGTAGGGCAGTGGAGGTAGTCAGAAGAGCAGTGGACGGTGTCAGTAGGGCAGTGGATGGTGTCAGTAGGGCAGTGGACGGTGTCAGTAGGGCAGTGGACGGTGTCAGAAGAGCAGTGGACGGTGTCAGTAGAGCAGTGGACAGTGTCAGTAGAGCAGTGGACAGTGTCAGTAGAGCAGTGGACGGTGTCAGTAGGGCAGTGGATAGTGTCAGTAGGGCAGTGGACGGTGTCAGTAGGGCAGTGGACGGTGTCAGTAGGGCAGTGGATGGTGTCAGTAGGGCAGTGGATGGAGTCAGTAGGGCAGTGGACGGTGTTAGTAAAGCAGTGGAAGGTGTCAGTAGAGCAGTGGATGGTGTCAGTAGGGCAGTGGAAGGTGTCAGTAGGGCAGTGGATGGTGTCAGTAGGGCAGTGGATGGTGTCAGTAGGGCAGTGGACGGTGTCAGTAGAGCACTGGATGGTGTCAGTAGGGCAGTGGAGGTTGTCAGAAGAGCAGTGGACAGTGTCAGTAGGGCAGTGGACGGTGTTAGTAAAGCAGTGGAAGGTGTCAGTAGAGCAGTGGATGGTGTCAGTAGGGCAGTGGAAGGTGTCAGTAGGGCAGTGGATGGTGTCAGTAGGGCAGTGGATGGTGTCAGTAGGACAGTGGACGGTGTCAGTAGAGCACTGGATGGTGTCAGTAGGGCAGTGGAGGGTGTCAGAAGAGCAGTGGACGGTGTCAGTAGGGCAGTGGACGGTGTCAGTAGGGCAGTGGACGGTGTCAGTAGAGCACTGGACGGTGTCAATAGGGCAGTGGACGGTGTCAGAAGAGCAGTGGACGGTGTCAGTAGAGCAGTGGACGGTGTCAGTAGGGCAGTGGACGTTGTCAGTAGGGCAGTGGACGGTGTCAGAAGGGCAGTGGAAGGTGCCAGTAGGGCAATGGAAGGGGTCAGTAGTCTTTTATTTTTGTTCATTTTTTTACCAATTTATTTTATTATTTTGTTTTACAATTTTATTTTTATTACTTTATACAACTTTTTTTAGGAGCCCAGTTGGGAGGCTTTTTTGATATACCAGGGTTCTAAACAGACCTCTAATCTTTCACCTTGGAGCGAAAATAAGAAAGAAAGAAAGAAAGAAGATTGAGGACACAGCCAGGGCTGGTGCAAGGATTCTTGACACCCTAGGCGAAACCACATTTTGCCGCCCCCCATTGGCTCTGCCCCTGACTCCACCCCTTTTCCCTGCCCATGTATACGGTGACAGGGGTGAAGATTTTTTGTGGCGCCCCTCTACCTATTTCTTCAGCCGTGGTCCCTAGGCCTGCACCTGCTCTTCTGGGCCCAGACTGAAGACAAATAATGGCAACACCGGCTGGCTTCCTCACGCCAGCTGTGGTCTGCAGGTATACAGACAAGCTAGGTAGGTATACAGACAGGCTGGGGATGTATACGGACAGGCTGGGGATGTATACAGACAGGCTGGGGATGTATACAGACAGGCTGGGGTGGTATGCGGACAGGCTGGGGTGGTATACGGACAGGCTGGGGATGTATACGGACAGGCTGGGGATGTATACGGACAGGCTGGGGTGGTATACAGACAGGCTGGGGAGGTATGCGGACAGGCTGGGGATGTATACGGACAGGCTGGGGTGGTATACGGACAGGCTGGGGATGTATACGGACAGGCTGGGGATGTATACAGACAGGCTGGGGTGGTATGCCGACAGGCTGGGGATGTATACGGACAGGCTGGGGTGGTATACGGACAGACTGGGGTGGTATACGGACAGGCTGGGAATGTATACGGACAGGCTGGGGTGGTATGCGGACAGGCTATGGTGGTATGCGGGCAGGCTGGGGATGTATACGGACAGGCTGGGGATGTACAGTATACGGACAGGCTGGGGTGGTATGCGGACAGGCTGGTGATGTATACGGACAGGCTGGGGATGTATACGGACAGGCTGGGGATGTATACGGACTGGCTGGGGTGGTATGTTGACAGGCTGGGGATGTGTACGGACAGGCTGGGGTGTGGGTGTGGCTTGAGTGTGGATGGGGATACAGGGGGCCCCATGATCTCCTATTGCCCGGGGGCCCCATGAGTTGTCAGTCCGCCCCTGGTAATACTCACAGGTTTGTGAAGTTCCAGTAGCTGGTGCTGGAGCAGAGAGTCCTGAAGAGAGGTGAAGTGTAGCTGGAGAGGCTGCAGGAGAGGGAGAGAGGTAGGCATGCACAGTGTCAGCTGAACAGGGGGGTTACGTTTTGAGCTAGTAGTGCCGGATTATTGCCCTGTAGAGGTGGATGAAAGCCCGCTGTAGGACGGAGCTCCTAGCCGCTGCATCCGCTCCGGTACATGCCGCGCATGGGCCCCCGAAAACACATCAGATCTTAATGGGGAAAAATATCATGCTGCGTATCTATACTGATATGGACTGGCTAAAGTATGCCACAACTTTTGATGGAAATGAAAATTATCAACCTACAGAGGGCTGAATTTAAAGACATCCCGAAAATCAAAGTATAAAAATGATGCAGCAAGCTAGTCCATTTTTCTGAAATTTCATTGCAGCAACTCAGAGTGGTACCCAGTAGCTTGTATGGCCCCCCATGTGCTTGTATGCATGCCTGACAACGTCGGGGCATGCTCCAAATGAGACAGCGAATGGTGTCCTGGGGTATTTCCTCCCAGATCTGGGCAAGGGCCTCACTGAGCTCCTGAGCAGACTGAGGTGCAACCTGGCGGTGTTGGATGGACCAAAACAAAATGTCCCAAAAGTGTTCTATTGGATTTAGATCAGGCGAGCGTGGGGGCCATTCAATGGTATCAATTCCTTCATCCAATAGGAACTGGCTGCATACTCTCTCCACATGAGGCCGAGCATTGTCATGCACCAGGAGGATTTCATCCTGATACCTAATGGCAGTCAGGGTGATATTGTCTAGCCTGTAGAGGTCTGTGCGTCCCTCCATGGATATGCCTCCCCAGATCATCACTGAACCACCACCAAACCGGTCATGCTGAACGATGTTACAGGTAGCATAACATTCTCCAAGGCTTCTCCAGATCCTTTCTTGTCTGTCACATGTGCTCAGGTGAACCTGCTCTCATCTTTGAAAAGCACAGGTCCGCCAGTGGCGGACCAGCCAATTCTGGTGTTCAATGTTAAATGACAGTCCAGTTCCATTGTGCCAGGGCAGTGAGCACTGGGCCCACTAGAGGACGTTGGGCCCTTAGGCCACCCTCATGAAGTCTATTTCTGATTGTTTTGTCAGAGACATTCACACCAGTGGCCTGCTGGAGGTAATTTTGTAGGGCTCTGGCAGTGTTCATCCTGTTCCTCCTTGCATAAAGGAGCAGAGACCGGTCCTGCTGATGGGTAAGAACCTTCTACGGCCCTGCCCAACTCTCCTAGAGTAACTGCCTGTCTCCTGAAATCTCTGCATGCTCTGGAGACTGTGCTGGGAGACACAGCATACCTTCTGGCAATGGCACGCATTAATGTGCCACCCTAGAGGAGTTGGGCTGCCTGTGCAACCTCTATAGGGTCCAGGTATGGCCTCACGCTACCAGTAGTGACACTGACCGTAGCCAAATGCAAAACTAGTGAAAAAACAGTCAGAAAAGAGGAGTAGGGAAACAAAATTTAAGTGGCCTCCACCTGTAAAACCATTCCTGTGTTGGAGGTTGTCCCATTGTTACCCATATAGTGCACCCGTTGTTAATTTCATTAACACCAAAGTAGCTGAAACTAATTAACAACCCCCTCTGCTACTTAAAAGACCAAATCAATATCCCAGGAGTTTAATTTACTTATGGTATACTCTGATTAAAAAGTGTTCCTTTAAATTTTTTTTTTTTAACAGTCCACATCTGCATACACCTTGCATCTGGATTTCGATTATATGGTTTGCTGTATCATGCAGATAGGTGTCCGAATACGACTGCGCTTCTAATTAACAGAACTGGACAAGAGCCCTCAGAGATTAGGGGCCGGTTCACACTGGTCTGACATGCGCTTTGACTTCGGGAGCACAAGTCACATGACATGTCGAAATCAATGGTTCCCTAAAGGTGCCTTCCTGCACTACTTTGGTCCAACTTGGGCAAGATTTCAGCCTGTCGATTTGAATGCAAGTCGTATCCACGTTGGATCATCATCTTAACTGATCCAACTTGTGGCACTCGTGCTCTGAGGATCTTGAAGGGGAACCCCACCCCAAAATTAAAAAAAAAACAAAAAAAAACGTGTTGGCTCCCCCCATAGATTTGAGGGGAAATCCCACAAAAAAACAGTGTAGGGCCCCCCTAAAAGTCTATACCAGACCCTTTTCCGAGCATGCAGCCTGGCAGGTCAGGAAGGGGGGGATTGGGCGAGCACCCCCCCCCCCCCCTCCTGGACCATACCAGGCCACATGCCCTCAATATGGCAGTGGATGTGGGGGTCTGCGGGCAAGGGGCTTATCAGAATCTGGATCCTGCCCCTCTATGAGATTGAGTATGGGGTACATTGTACCCCTGCCCATTCACCCAAAAGAAGCAGTGTAGTGTTACAAAAAAAAAAAAGACAGTTTTTGACTGTTAAATTGACTGTTTATTAAAAGTTCTTTTAATAAAAATTAAGAATGTCCCCCATCGTAGCTGCAACATGTATTCTTTCTCCGGTACCACCACCGATGTCTTCTATTTCCGGTCTTCTCCCTCCGCTGATGTCTTCTTCCTCAAGTCATTTCACTCCACTGATGTCTTCTCCCTTCGGTGATATCTTCTTCCTCTAGTCTTCTGCCTCCGGTTATGTCTTCTCCCTCTGGTGATGTCTTCTCCCTCCACTGCTGACCCTCTAAAAAAACAAAAAAAAAAAAAAACAAAACGGTCCTCCTCCGACGCATGGTTTCCTGATGTTGGCAGCACCGTTGCCTGCCAGTTCTTAAATTGCCATGGGGTGTGGCCATCAAGTGACAACACCTGGAGACCACACCCCTTTGTGACGTCATGTGTCATGACAACAACCAGATACACAGCCTGCAAAGCAGACCCAGACCTGCTCCGTGGAGAGATCCTCTGCTGAGCAAGCGGATCACGCTTCCAAGAAGTGCCCCTTGGAAAGGGACCAAACTGTGCATGCTGCTGCTTTTGATCTGCTCAAAATACTGCCTGGCTGATATAGTGGGTTACTGACCCAGGAAAACCCTTTACATTATGTAGATGGTCCATTTAGACATCTAGCAAACCAGTTGACCTCCCTGTCCCAGAAAAAAACATGGGACCCATTGAATAGAGGGGAAAAGCAGAACTCATGGTAAGATGGTAGCCAGAGTATCAGAAAAACTAAGGGCATGGTATCTGTGTGTCCTTCAATCCCAACAATATGCAGAGACAGAAGCTTGTACATACACAGTTGCATATTACCCATGCTAAATAGAACACAAGTTTTGATTGGAGCTGGTCTTTAAAGTAAAAGCCAGAAATTGGGTTTAGGTCCCAATAATGTACCATTCACAGCCAAACATTTATATTCCCCTTCATTTAAAGGAAATGTTTGCTGAGAGAATAGATTGGCAGCCATTGCCAACTTCTCTCTGAAAAGGTCTTGCCCACCTCCAATGTAGAGCTAAAGACTTTATTACTTTCTGAGCCCACGGACCTGGGACATGCATGCTATGACAGTTCTGCCTTCACTTTCTGCATGCTTGTATTAGATTACTGACACTAAAGGGTAGATTTACTAAAGCTGGTGCAGTCAGAATCTGGTGTAGCTGTACATGGTAGCCAATCAGCTTCTAACTTCAGCTTGTTCAATTAAGCTTTGGCAATAAAATGTGGAAGCTGAGTTTTTATGCAGAGTTGTGACAGATTTTGAACTCTCCTAGTTTTAATAAAAAAAAAAAACCCTGGGTGTATTAAAGCCATAAGGTTTACACAACAGCCAGGCATCTAGCATCTTCAGGAGGACATTGAAAATTACAGGTGTGACAATTTAATTCCTGGAAAATCAGTGGCATAGCACTATGGTGGTGAGTCACAAAGCTGTGCGCACTCGAGCATGTTCTAACTTACACTCGCCTAGGTTGTGGGCCAGCTGACTCAGTCTTTACGGAGCGGTAGAAGAAATGACACGTGTGTACGTTGTACTGTTGGCAAAAAATCTGGAGTGCTCCCCATACCAGCTGTCACTTTTTGAAAAGCATGTGGCTGCGTCATTTGTTCTCTGAGTTTTGTGAATGAATGAACTAAAAGTACTGACATCGTTTGCGAATGTCGGCTTGTACTTCATCCTGCAAGTGTGAAACTGCCTGGCCATGCGATGTACAAGCAGACAACTTACACTGACAGTCTGCAGGAGTCCTGCGATCTGCTGAAGAGCACAAAATGAGCATTTTTATTTTTTTTTTTAACTTATGCTGGTCATACACTAGCCGAAAAATCATTCGAAAATCTGTCATTTCATTTGGTCCGTTCGTTCATTTTTCTTCCAGTTAATGGGCACAAATAGAAAATCAGTTTTAACTTTTCAAAGACAGTCAGTGCAGAATTAAAAGATTCTGAATTACACACCTCTGTGCCGCCGCTGCTACTAGCTCAGGGGGGTGTATTTTTTCGATGATCCGTGTCCCTCTTTGAGGATCATGTGCTGGTCGGAGCGGAGGGACAAATTCTTCAGTTTCAGGCGCAATGCTCCCGCTCGCATGTTCCTCCTTTCCCCGAGTGGCTGCGAGTCTCCTCTAGCCATGCGTCTCTTCCCTCTTCCTGGCCAATGGCCAGGAAAATCACTTCTCTTTTCAGCCAATCAGGAAAGGGGACTCACGACCCGCTTCCTGATTGGCTGGGAGGAGAATCAGTGTGATAATAAAGAATATTAATTCGATATTTTCATATAACTGGGTAGGCTCAGGGGGCAGTGCTCTGCGCCCCGAGCCCACCATTTTTTGAAGCCTATTAGAGCCTCTGGCTCTAATCAGGTGCTTAAAAAAAAAAAAAAAACCCTATTGGAATCCATGTATCCGGCGCCCTGAATGGATGGGCTGCCACTGCCTGACTCCCCATCCCCATATACTTACCCGACTCCCCATCCCCATATACTTACCCGACTCTCCATCCCTAACTACTTTCATGACTCCCCATCCCTAACTACTTACCTGACTCCAGTGGCGGCTGATGCATGACTATTTGAGGGGGGGGAGTGGCAAAACCAACACCCCACTTCTGTGGGATGGCCGGCCAGCAGTCTATTACACCACCCCCCCTCTCCCTTGGGACAGACGGACAACTGGCCAGCCAGACAGCCAGCTTCCTTACCTCCTCCTTCTCCAAATGGCTGTGAGTCTCCTCTGGCCATACGTCTCCTCCCTCTTCCTGGCCAATGGCCAGTAAAATCGCTTCTCTTTTCAGCCAATCAGGAAAGGGGACTCATGACCCGCTTCCTGATTGGCTGGAAGGAGAATCAGTGTGATAATAGCGAATATTCATTCGATATTTTCATATAACTGGGTAGGCTCAGGGCGCAGTGCTCTGCCCCCCGAGCCCACCATTTTTTGGAGCCTATGACAGCCTCTGGCTCTAATCAGGTGCTTAAAAAAAAAAAAAAACCCTATTGGAATCCATGCATCCGGCGCCCTGAATGTAGATAAGGGGGCCGAATGCATGGATGGGGGGGGGGCGGCACCCCTGTGCCCCTAATGGATGGCCGCCACTGCCTGGCTCCCCATTCCTAAATACTTACCCGACTCCCCATCCACCAATACTTACCCGACTCCACATACACCAATACTTACCCCGACTCCACATACACCAATACTTACCCCGACTCCACATACACCAATACTTACCCCGACTCCCCATCCACCAATACTTACCCCGACTCCCCATCCACCAATACTTATGCCCCGTACACAAGTGCAGATTATCTGAAGACTTTTGTCTTCAGATTTACCTTTTCTATGTAGTGCAAGGGCCTGCCGGATTGCATACAAATTGAAAGTGTTTAGGTTTCACCTCATATTATATGGTTTTGGTAAGTCTACAGACAAAAGTCTTCAGATAATCTGCACGTGTGTACGGGGCATTACCCCGACTCCACATACACCAATACTTACCCCGACTCCCCATCCACCAATACTTACCCCGACTCCCCATCCACCAATACTTACCCCGACTACCCATCCACCAATACTTACCCCGACTCCCCATCCATCAATACTTACCCCGACTCCCCATCCACCAATACTTACCCGACTCCCCATCCACCAATACTTACCCGACTCCCCATCCACCAATACTTACCCCGACTCCCCATCCACAATTACTTACCCCGACTCCCCATCCACAAATACTTACCTCGACTCTCCATCCCTAAATACTTACCTCGACTCCCCATCCCTAAATACTTACCCGACTCCCGTGGCGGCTCGTGCATGACAATTTTAGGGGGGGGCGGAAAAACCAACCCCCCCCTCTGCAGGACTGCCGCCAGTCTATTACACCACCCCCCCCCCCTGGGACGGCGGACGGCTGGCTGGCCAGCTGGACAGCCAGCTTCCTTACCGCCTCCTTCCCCGAGTGGCTGTCAGTCTCCTCTGGCCATGCGTCTCTTTCCTCTTTTTTTCTCTTTCCTCTCTTCGCTTCTCTTTTCAGCCAATCGGGAAAGGGGACTCACGACCCGCTTCCTGATTGGGTGGGAGGAGAATCAGTGTGATAATAGTGAATATTCATTCGATATTTTAATATAACTGGGTGGGCTCAGGGCGCAGTGCTCTGCGCCCCGAGCCCACCCTTTTTTCAAGCCTATTAGAGCCTCTGGCTCTAATCAGGTGCTTAAAAAAAAAAAACCCCATTGGAATCCATGCACCCGCCACCCTGCATGTAAATTAGGGGGCCGGATGCATGGATGGGGGGGCTGCGCCCTTGCGCCCGTAATGGACGGGCCGCCACTGGGAATCTCCGGGAATATTTTCAAGGGGAGGCTTCTGGAGAACTGACAACACCAAATTGAGGTCCTACGACGGCAATGGAAAATGCACTGGAGGAACCAAGTGTCCCATGCCCTTAAGAAAAGTACGCACCAAGGAGTGTGTGGCCAATGGGCATTGAAAGAAAACTGCCAACGCTGAGACCTAGCCCTTGATGGTACTCAAGGCCAGGCACTGCTCAACCCCTTGTTGTAGGAAAGCCAAGATCGAGCCAACAAAAAGGAACGAGGGTGAACCCAGAGGGATTCACACCACGCAATGTACGTCTTCCACGTACGATGGTAAATCTTCCTAGAAGTAGATTTTCGAGCTTTTAACAACGTAAGAATCACGGAGCCAGACAACCCTCTGTCCTTCAGCACCTGGTTTTCAACAGCCAAGCCGTAAAAGCCAGCAACTGTAAAGCAAGATGGAAGATTTGCCCTTGGGATAGCAGATCTTCCCTGAGAAGGAGTCTCCAAGGAGCATCGGCGACCAGCCATACCAGATCGGCGTACCAAGACCGGCAAGGCCAGTCTGGAGCCACTAGGATGACCGGAATCCCTTTTGTTTCGATCCTCCATAGTAGTCTCGGCAGAAGCTGGAGAGGAGGCAATAAGTAAATCAGACGATACTGACTCCAAGAAGCGACTAAAGTGTCTGTAGCGATGGCTAGAGGATCCTGAGAGGCGAGAGGCCAACAGATCAACCTCTGGAGTACCCTACTGGAGACACAACTGATGAAACACCTCCGGATGAAGAGACCATTCTCTTTGGTCTAACGCCTGTCGACGGAGATAGTCCGCTTTCCAATTTTCCACCCCTGGAATGTGCACAGCAGAGAGGGCTGGAACTAATCTTTCTGCCCACCTATGCCGACTACGTCCGAGCCGCCAGGAAACTTCTTGTGCCCCCTTGGTGATTGACATAGACCATGGCCATGGCAATATCTGATTGAATCCACACCGGACACCCCTGGAGACGACTTGTCTAATGATCCAAACAAAGTTTTCTTCCTGAGACCAGACCTCCTGAGCACAAACTGTGCAGAGGATGCCTCCCCACCCAGACAGGTGCATGCAAGTCCAAAGAGATGACCGTCTGCTAGTCAGCAAAAGCTAAATTTGCCTCTTGCAACTTTTAAAATTCCTCCAGAGGAAGAAACACTCTGGCTGAGGATGAGTCTGGAGTCAGACCCAGATAGACTAGGCTTGTTGGACGGAACCAGGGCAGACTTCTGAAGATTCAGAACCCAACTGAACTCCCTCAGCGTTTGCAGAATAATCTCCAAGTTGTCCAACAAGGGGGACGACGACTCTGCTCGTTAAAGCAGATGCTCGTAAAAGCAGATCATCTAGGTACCCCAGTACCACGATCCCCCGCTGATGCAGAAATGCTAGAACTGGGGCCAACACTTTCGTAAAGACCCGAGGAGCAGAAGGGAGACCAAAGGGTAATGCCACAAATCGATAATAATGCTCCTCGCCCATGACAAAGCAGAGGAAACGCTGATGGGCAACACATATTGGGATGTGAAGGTAGGCATCTTTGATGTCGATAGAGGCGAGGAAATCCCCCTGATGTAGGGAGGCCACCACCGTGCACATGGACTCCATGCAGAACTTTTGTACCCGCACAAAGCGGTTTAGCGCCTTGAGGTTCAGTATTGGGCGTACCTTGCCCTCCTTCCTGGGAACTGTAAACAGGTTTGAGTAAAAAAGCCTTGAAAACTTTCTGACTTTGGAACCAGAACAATCACCCCTTGAAGTAACAAATCTTGCACCGCCCCATATAGATCCTTTAAGCGATCTAGTGATGGGTGCAGGTTGGAAGGGAAGGACCTTTCCGGGTGATATGATCGACATTCGATCTTGTAGCGGGAGCGAATGACCACAAATTTGGCCTGGTTTAGGAAGGTTCACGGACCCGGAAAACAGCAAAGACGTCCCCCACCCCAGATATGGGTGAGTGCACCCCTTCATGCGGAGGAATTTTTTCTGCAGGTCTGGCAGCACCTGCTCGTGGTTTGCATGACCAAGACTTTTTGGAACCGCTAGCAGAGGCCTGAAAGGGTTTAGGTCCCTTGTCTGGAGACCCTGAGGGACAAAAAAGTTGCTTATGAGCCGAAAGGGAGGGTCCCGTCTGCGAAGGGACTCTTCACCCCTGGAAGCCTGAGGAAGAAGAGTTCTCTTTCTCCCTGTGAGGCCCTTGATGATGTCATCAGAGGAAGCTCCAAAAAGGTGATTCGCCACGAAAGGAAAATCAGACAAGGCCTTCTTAGAAGCCTGGGCCGCAGACCAGCATTTCAGCCAGATAATGCACTGCAGGACCACTGCTGAGACAGACGGTCTAGAAAGCAGGGGAGCAGCATCCCTTGGACCAACTGATCCGCCAGCTCCACCAAGGCAGGGGGGAGCTGCTTCTTATCCAGGTCCCGGTGTAAAAGCTTAGCCCACTCGGTCAGAGTTTGCGACACCAGGGCAATAGTAATTACCGGCCTAATCGCCGAACCAGCCACAGCCAGTCAGCCACATATGGCGGGCAAGAGCTTCTGCCCTCTTATTAGCTGGACCTGTAAAGGCAGGGGACTCCTCAACCGGAATTAAGATATCTTTATTTGACCTGGAAACCGGTGAGTCCACTACAGATGGAACTGTCCACCGGTAACGCAGTTAATTCTCATAAAGATACCGCAAGCAAAAATGCTTGGCAACCACTACATTTTGGAAAACTCCACTGTTTTGTGACAATGTTGTGGAGATCAGCGGAAAGAGGAACACCCTTGCCACTTTGGAGGGCTGGTGGTTGCCAAAAGGAACCGATGCCTCAAACGCAGCATTGGCCGCAACCTCCATTTTTAAAGTTTCACGCACTGACACAAACAGTGCATCCACCAGCACCTATATAAGCGCGGCTAGAGGAACATAGGAATCATCCTCACTATCTGAGCACTCAGGGTGCGTGGATGCAGAACAAGTAGGGTCGCTATATACTAAGCTCACCCTGAAAAACATACTCAAGGGAGTCAAAGGATCCCGCAAAGGGGACGCCAGTCAAGGGCACACAATGGACCACCTATCGGACCCAGCAAGAAACAAGGGGGGCGTCAGCCTTTGAGCCCTCATAGAGGACATAATATGATATAGCCCCCATGATGCGGAAGTGCAGGCAGAGTACCCTCACAGAACAGGGCAGGTGTCCCACACAATAAAGGCGGCAATGCTGTCATTAAAAAAATGAAGCGCCCTCACAGCACTACCCCTTCCAAGAGAGGTGCCAAGCTGACCACATGGCCTAGCAGGCTGCACACCGCAGCCTGAAATTTTTGTGGAGGCCCAGCTGGCAATTACACAGATCCTCAGCCTGGCAGGCACCAAAAAGGAGAGTGGGGGCTTCAGCTACACACACTGAGGCCGCCCCCACCCCCCCAATGGCAGCACCTGACTCGACCACATGGTAAACAGAGATCCCCGGCTTCTGGGGACAGTCCCCAGATCAAGTCTGTCCCTGGTTTTGTCCCCAGATTGGATTTTTATTTTGTTCAATAAGTTTTTAATTGAGAAAAATATGCCATAGGTTACAAAACGGTGTCCATATCAAAACAGTATAAAGGCATAGACCTACATAAACAACTGTGAATGTGTTAGAAACCGTGTGGAAATCATCCACAAAAAGCTATTGACATACAGAAAGTTAAACATCATGTATAACACCAGAACCATAAATGATGAGCAGATTTTGCTTCCCATCAGAACTGATGGATAAAAAAGCATATCTTAAAAGGAGTAAAAATCGAAGAAGAGAATGGAAAAAAGGAAAGGAAAAAAAAAAAAAAAAAGAGAAAAAAGGTGACAGGACAAAGAAAAGGGGGGGGGGGAGGCTGGCTCTTATGACTGGTACCTGAACATAAAGCATAAGAAGACAATATACAGTGTACTATTTGTTTTCATGACACCAATGCAGCATAAGTAGAAGAATACGTAAAGGAGAGCCAGCAGGCCCATATCTTATGGGCTCTTTCAGATTGGTTTCTGTATTCTAAGGTCATGTCCTCCATGTGGCAGAGATAGTCAACCAACTGAAGCCATTGTGAAATGGAGGGAATGGTCGAGCTTTTCCAATATCTGGGAATCAAAGATTTAGCAGCATTCAAAAGGTGGGGGGTGATGGAGTTACGATAAAGACGTGCTGGCGACTCCGTACAGTGAAACAGTACCGTCCAGGGATCCCTTTCTACGGGGGAACCCTATATTTTCTCAATCAAGTTCAAAACCTCCGTCCAATATGGTTTAATAACCTGACACAACCACCATATGTGAGCGTGGGTGGCAGGTTTACCACACCCACGTCAACACAGGTTGGAACAAGTAGAAAAAATCTTGTAAAGCTTAGCTGGTGTATGATGCCAGCGGGTTAGTAGTTTATAATTGGTTTCTGTGAGCTTAGAGGCAGTAGATGAGGCGGTCCCCGGATTGGATTTGAACAGGGGACCGGGCGATTTCAAAGACAGTCAGTGCAGAATTAAAAAAAAGATTTTGAATTTTACACCTCTGTGCCGCCGCTCCTACTAGCCCAGGGGGGGGGGGGGGGTGTATTTTTTCCATGATCCGTGTCCCTCTCCGAGGATCATGTGCTAGCCGGAGCGGAGGGACAAATTCTTCAGTTTCAGGTGCAATGTTCCCCCTCGCATGTTCCTCTGCCTTGGCTCAAGTCCCGGCCAGCCTGCCTGCCTATCTCCTTGCCTTCCCTGGCAGAGTGATCTTCCTCCCCTCAGCTCCGCTCCTCGCCCAGCAGTAGCGGGGGCCCGGAGAGCTAGACTTGAGAAGCTGTGAGGAGGGCATCGGTGGCGGTGACAGGCAGAGAGAGGCAGCTGAGCTCAGCTGACAGTTTCCAGCAGCAGGAACAGAGGATAAGCAGATCCGATCGTGGGACTGCCAGTACCTTCAATGCTTCAACACAGGTGTGCTTTGGGGGTGTCAGTGAAAAGACTACATTGCACTGTCCCTGTCTCTGGCATCATGGATGGTATCATAACTCACTGGCAGGGGGAGCTCTATCATGGCTCTGGCTGGCTGGCTCTGTCCCAGTGTGTCACATGACAAGGCTGCTTATTGGTCATAATTTAACAAAATCAGCACCCAGCAGCAATGTCATGTGACACACTGACAGAGCCAGCCAGAGCCATGATAGAGCACCCCCTGCCTGTGTGTTAACATAATGTTGATGATCTTAACCAGATTCCGACCGCCCCATAGCAGATTTACTGCTACAGAGTGGTCGCTCTGTGGAGGATCATATGTCATTAGCATAGTGACCGTGCATATTTGATCACTGTATTAGTGTCACTGGTCCCTAAAAACACAAATGTGTCTGCTGCAATATCGCAGTCCTGCTATAAGTCGCTGATTGCCACCATTAGTATAAAAAAAAAGAGATGTCCCTGGTCACCTTATAGTAGGCCGCAAGCCATTGCCTACATTTTTGAAGGTGCCCAGCTGCCAGGACGCGAGCCCCAGCGGAGCAGACCGCCTACCGGCAACGGAGGGGAGGGCAGATTCCCAAATGGGAGCCAGTGGCATCAGCCACCCTCACAGGGGCCGCCTCACATAGTTTCTAGCGAGTAGGCCACAAAGCCGTGGCCTAAATTTTTGGGCGGATCCGGCCGCGAAAGTCGCGTACACGCGGATGTTAAAACAACCACTTCCCCAGCCCAACAACCGCCGCGGGGAGCCCAGAGGGAGGCAGGGAACCCCCCAGGAAAACAAGTCAGCAGCAACTTCAACCAGCCCACCTTAAGAGCATGTGGCAACAACCAGCTCATAACCTCCCCCAGAGAGGGGAGGGGGGCCCAAAGACCCACACTGACCGAAATTTTAGTGGGGCTGGGGGGGGGGGGGATGGGAACTTGGGGGTCCGACCATCCAAGGGAGGGGCCACATCCACCCCAAAACTCTCCAGGGGCTACTTACCACACCAGGAGCAGGGTGGGCACCGCCAGGAGGAAATGCTGCAACTCAGGCCGAAGCCAGTTCGTATGCGCCCTCGCAAGACGTTTAGCTCGCAGGCTAGCCCCCGTCCAGTGGGCTAGAGGGATCTTAAGGATCTAGATTATCCAGTTTGTCGCCCACTCCAGTATTTGATTGTAGCTCACACAGGAACAAAATAATAAAAAGAGGAAAAAATTCCATGTAAAAGAAAAAATTGCCAGGACCAGAGATTCCAGCAAGGAACTAGGTCCTTACTCCTGACTAGGCAGAAAAAAACTGAATACCTATAGCGGGAAGTGGGAGTATACCCCCAGGGACTGCCCCATAGGCGCGTTCAAGCTTTTTCTCTGCCTAGTGTCCTACTGCTGTAGAGGGCAGAATAACCCTACGGTCAAGAAGATGAAGAGCTGTGTCCATCAATGAACGAAAAAGAAATAGTTTTTTTTCAGAATCGTTGCTCTTTTTTGTTTATAGCGCAAAAAATAAAAATCGCACAGGTGATCAAATACCACCAAAAGAAAGCTCTTTTTGTGGGAAAAAGTGCATCAATTTTATTTGGATACAGTGTCGCACGACCGCGCAATTGTCAGTAACGCTGTATCACAAAAAATGGCTTAGTCATTAAGGGGGTAAAACCTTCCAGTCCAGAAGTGGTTAAGAAACAACTTCATGACAAATAATTTACAAGTACCTTGACTATAATATCTATTTTATCTAAAAAATCTATCATATATATAGTTTTTTTTTTTTTTTTAAAACAAAGCATACATACTATTTTATCATATCACTAGCTTATCTACGTTTACTAATTTTTTTTTGTATTTTTTATTTTTTTTGCAAACAAACAGAAGTGAGGGGGAAGAGGTTCAGGAGTTAACAGAGAATGTGACAATTAATCAAACACACAGATAATCATTTTTTTGAATAAAAATAAATTACCCATCCATACAATGGATTTGTATGGATTAATAAAATTTATATTATTTAGTGTCACAAAAACAAAAACCCGGCCTCCTCCTCCTCCACTAATAGCTGGCCAATCACATTCCCTTTTTGTTAGATGTTGAAGAAGTGACACTAAACTCTGGTTTAAAAAAATATCGAATTCAGGTATGTGTTCAGACTCCTCTAAATTTCCAAAATCTCTGGGTTATGGGCTGTGGCCCGTGGACTGTAGGCTATGTGCTTTGTATTGTACAAGGAGCAGTGCACATCACTGCAACTAACGTGCACTGCTGGTTCTAAACAAGCAGAAATGAAGGGGAAAAGAAGAGGTGTGGTAGCTCATGGAGGATATTACAGTACAAGGAAGTAGAAAAAACAAAGTAAGAAATGATTTAATGAACAATAGATAACAGAGTTGTAAAAATAAAGGTTGTTTGGTGTTGCAAAAAATAAAAATAAAAAAATAGCGGCCTCCTCCTCCCCTTATAGCCGGCCAATCACGCTCCTTTGTAAGATGTTAAAAAAGTGACACTAAATTCTGGTTTAAAAAAAATAAATAAAATTATATGTTCTCTGGAGGGTTCACCTGAGAGCTAGAAGCTTCTTCAGGATGAAGGGACTCCTTTCAGTAGTAGTTGTCTGGAGTGTTTACCTGAGAGCTAGAGGCTCCATCAGGATAAATGGACTCCTTTCAGTAGTAGTTGTCTGGAGTGTTTACCTGAGAGCTAGAGGCTTCATCAGGATAATTGGACTCCTTTCAGTAGTAGTTGTCTGGAGTGATTACCTGAGAGCTAGAGGCTCCATCAGGATAAATGGACTCCTTTCAGTAGTAGTTGTCTGGAGTGTTTACCTGAGAGCTAGAGGCTCCATCAGGATAAATGGACTCCTTTCAGTAGTAGTTGTCTGGAGTGTTTACCTGAGAGGTAGAGGCTCCATCAGGATAAATGGACTCCTTTCAGTAGTAGTTGTCTGGATTGTTTACCTGAGAGCTAGAGGCTCCATCAGGATAAATGGACTCCTTTCAGTAGTAGTTGTCTGGAGTGTTTACCTGAGAGCTAGAGGCTTCATCAGGATAAATGGACTCCTTTTCTGTGGCTGGTATACAAGTATAGTAGTATATACTACTATAATAGTAGCATTGGTTTACATTACCCCATGATGTTTTACAGGCATGTGAAAGAGAAAGGTGTTATACTCAACTTACATGATAAGTGTAAGTGATAAGGTAGATTCCTCCTTCTTCATCAGTCACCAGGAAACTGTTCAGAAGTTCTTCTTCATCAACCAGGATAATCCGAACTACAATATGGTCTTCATCAGGTTGATGAGGGATGATTGCCCGGCACAAGGGACAGGTAGAATTTTGCTGAAGCCATCTGTTGATACAAACAGAATGGAAACAATGAGCACAGTGCAATGTTCTTGTGTCCTCTGCAACATACTCACTCAGGCAGATGGAACAGGTAGGCTGCTCCACGGCCGGTGGTCTCTGTGGCGCTGGGTGGTGTTCAGCATTTCTGTTGGTGTCTCTGGTAGAACGGCTGCTGTTAGCTGCGTCCTCCCGTCTCCTCTGAAGTTGTCCTCTCCTCCTGCGGGCGACTGGATTCTCTCTGCCCTCCTGACGGGATTGCCTTCTACGGGATCGGCGTCGTGAAGGTCGCGGCATACTGATGTTGACCGATGTCGGTGTACCTGAAAATAACTAAAAATTAGTGATAGTAATAATAGTAATATATACAATAATAGTATAATAGCAATATATTTGAATTAAAACGCTAATAATCGCAGTCAGTGGCAGGAGAAGCAATCTGACAATGTGACTCGGTGCTGGGAGGAGGGATTGGGGGGGGGGGATTTGTGTTGGGAGGGATGGGGGGGGGGATTTGTGCTGGGAGGAGGGATTGGGGGAAATTTGCACTGTGATGGGGAATTTGGGGGGGGGGGGTCGTAGATTTCTGCTAGGAGGAGGAATTGCGATGGGATGTAAGTTGGGAGGTGGGATAAGATTTGAACTGGGAAGAGGGGGGGGGCCCTGTCAGGAAGGCTGTTCGGGGTTCCTGTGATTTCTAACGGCAGTTCTAATCCTGAGTGTGAAAAATGACTTCTCTTCCCTCCAGCCAGAAGGGAGGAGAGGAGCAGAGGCGTACCTAGCGTCTGCAGCGCCCTTGGTGAGGAGCTGTATCAGCGCCCCCCCCCCCACCCCGAGAAAAAGAGAGAGTGTTTGACAGAGAGAGAGAGGGGGGGTGACAGAGAGAGAGAGGGGGGTGACAGAGAGAGAGAGAGGTGGGGGAACAGAAAGATTGGGGGGGGGCGGTTGACAGAGAGAAAGAGAGGGGGGTGACAGAGAGAGAGAGGGGGGGAACAGAAAGATTGGGGGGGGGGGGGTTGACAGAGAGAGAGAGAGGGGGGAACAGAAAGATTGGGGGGGGGTTGACAGAGAGAAAGAGAGGGGGGTGACAGAGAGAAAGAGAAGGGGGTGTGACAGGGAGAAAGAGAAGGGGTGACACAGGTGACCCCACACATTATAACCTGTCATGGTGAAGACTGGAAATCAGCTGACCGGAGGGGGGGGGGCATACAGGCTGCACACTACAGAGGGGGGGGGGGTATATCCAGGGTGGACACATGTTGAGCACAGCTCCCCGGGGGACACACAGCGGCTCTCTGTACCGGAGAAGCTGAGGGGAGGGCACAACAATCACCGCTAACACTGACAATGTTTTTGCCCCCCCCCCCCCCCTCGGCCTGCGCCCCTGGCAGGCACCTGTATGGCCAACCCCTTGGTACGCCCCTGGAGAGGAGAGAAAACACTGACAGATCATTCACAGCACAAGCCGGGTCCAGGTCTCTATCATCCCCCACCCCCCACACATCCAGACACTGGACCCGACCTCACTGGTAAGGTGACATGACAACTAATGATACTTACTGTCTCTCCTGGATACAGACGAGAGGTTATCGATGAAAAAGCTGTGGCTGTAATCTCATATAAATCCGCTGTAGGGCGCTGAGACGGCAGCGATATAAACACTCCGTCTCCTTGGCAACCTACAGGAAAAATGACGAGGCTCCGCCTTCGCGTTGTCATGACATCACCGCCCGCCCCCTCCACCAATCAGAGGAAGCGCTCGCCCACCTCCGCGCGCTGGCTGTGAGGCCACTCCTCCCCTATGCACACTAACAGGAATACCGACGTAGAGCTAGAGAGAGGATTAGACTTTCTCCTCCCTCCAGCCTGCAGGTGGCAATAGAGAGCGCTGCTCTGCAGTGAGAGAAGGCTCCCGTTCTCTATTACCTTGTCACATGACTGGAGGGAGGAAGAAAGAAGATGCTTCCTGTGCTGTGTGTAAATACAAGGGGGAAGAGGGGTGAGAACTCAGTCTCAGACCTTCCCTCCCTCCCTCCTCCTCAGAGCCCCCTCTCTTCTTCACCCCCTCATCTCCTTCCTAGACCCCCCCCCCTTCCTCAGAGCTCCCCCTCCTCCTAGACACCCTCCTCTCCTCCTCAGACTCACCTACTCCGTTTTCCCTAGACCCCCCCCAAACACCCCCTCCCCCTCCTTACCTTTCCTTGTTCCTTTGCCCCCCCCAGACACCCCTCCCTTCCTCAGCCCCCTTCTTTCTTAGGCACCCCTTCCTTAGACATTTCCTCAGACCCCACCTACCCTTTTTTCTCTAGAACCCCCCCCCCCTAAACACCCCCTCCCCTTCTTCCTTCGGCACCCTCCAGACACCCCCTCTCTTCCTCAGGCCCCCCTCTCCTCCTTATATCCCTTCTTCCTTAGGCCCCTCTCCTCACCCCCTTTTCCTTAGACACCCCTTCTCTTCCTCAGATCCCCCTCTCCTCCTCAGACCCCCCCCTTACCCACCTACTCCGTTTTCCCTACACCCCCCCAACCACCCGCTCCTTACCCTCCATTCTTCCTTTGACCCCCCCACCCCCAGAGGCCCCCCCTCTCTACCTCAGCCCCCTTCTTTCTTAGACCCCCCTCTCCTCTTTCCCCCTTCCTTAAACACCCATTCCCTTCCTTAGACATTTCCTCCTCAGACCCCCCCCCCTCACCCACCTACCCTGTTTTCCTTACACCCCCCAGACACCCCCTCTCTTCCTCAGAACCCCCCTTTCACCCTCCCTCTCTTGCTCAGACCCCCCCTCTTCCTTAGACACCCCTTTCCTCACCCTCTCTCTTGCTTAGACCCCCCCAGACCCCCCTCTCTTCCTCAGGGCACACTAAAACACAGAGAAGTACACACTACTCCTAGATTGTACTGCGTGCTAAGAGCCAAATTCTACGCTCTTCACTGTCTTTCTTTCTCCAAAATAAATCTTCTTCAACTCATGTACACCGATTACCTTCTAATAAATAAAAAATGAAGCTAAGTGATAGAACAGAACATGAAACCAAGGTAATAAAGCCTCATTGCATCCTTTTTCGGAAATCGCTCATTCCAGTGCTAAAGCTCGGTGCACACGTGAGTGTCGGCTTCTTCACTTGTGTTTACATGTGTTTTCCATGCATGTTCAGGTGTAAGGGTTTTTGTTTCCTTCAGTTGGAAGGAGGTTACTAGGAGGAGGAGACTGGCTGTTAGGCACAAAAACACGTGTTACCTGCGTTTTTCAGGCGCTCCCATTGATTTCTATTGGGCTGGAAACATGTGATCCTGCCCCAAACAAGGGAACCCAGATCCCTAAAAAATACCTGACATGACTATTGCTGTCACCTGGGGCATTTACATTCCTTGTGACAGAAATAAAAGTGATTTAAAAAAAAACTTTAAGGGACAGTGTAAAAAATCAATGAAATAAAAATAAAAACATTTAAAAAAAAAAATATATATATATATATATGATGAGAAAGTACTTATTATGATTACAACCAAGTGCTAAGGTTGTGATTCCCATCCCAACCACTGGAGGGAGTGACGTGTAGAAGAATAAATTGTATAGGGATGATATCAATAAGGTGATTAATTAATAGGTGATCTTATAAAAGTGAAAATAATGTGATTATATTGAATTGAAATGCTCTATATCCAACTTTCAAACGAGTACATCACAACGTGCCTTATATAAATATGACAATAATTAAAACACTAATGGTGACAAAAAATAAAAATGTGCTGGTTCAAAGTTGGTGATGGGGAGCCTTCCCTGTGCTGTAAAAATATCCAAAGCCTAAAGTGACAGTGCTTCCTTCTTCCTTAGTGCATCAAGGCTCGTGCAGGTGCTGTTCCCCTTATGGTTATGCACTCACCACAAATCCTTACCCCTGCAGGGGTATGTAGCCTTAATTGCAGTAAGGATGTTTCCCTGGTCTTCGCAGCTCTCCTATCGGCTTCCTACGGTACCATCGCTCACATATGGAGAAAGTAGTGAAATACCTCCATAGTGTAGTATGTAAAAGTATTTATTTAACTTAAAACAAATATCCATTCACAGTTTAGCAGCAGTATTACGGTATAGCAGCAGATATCCGGGTCCGTGCGTTCCACGGCCCTCAACCACCTCTAGCGGAAGTGACGCAACGACGGGGTGGGAAGCACAGGAACTTTGAGCTATTTGGAGGGAGCTGCAACCAACACAGGATAGCACTGTATTTATGGACTGTGGACTGCTACAGTACTAGCACCAACTTTGAACCAGCACATTTTTATTTTTTGTCACCATTAGTGTTTTAATTATTGTCATATTTATATAAGGCACGTTGTGATTTACTCCTTTGAAAGTTGAATATAGAGCACTTCAATTCAATATAATCACATTATTGGCACTTTTATAAGATCACCTATTAATTAACCACTTTACCTCCGCTCACTTTGCTGCTACTGCAGCAAAGTGGCTCGTTCCCGTCCAGCGACGTAGACCTACGCCGCTGGACTCCGCCACTTGTGGGCGGCGCGCGCGCGCCGCCGGAGGCTCGCTCCCACTGTTTTCAGTCACAGCGGGAGTCGGGCCAGGGGAGGAGCGGCGGCAATCGCCACTGCTCTTACCCGATCGTCGGGGATCGAGTATGGAGATCCGCTGCTGTGTGTAAACACAGCGGGCGGATCTCTGAAGTGACAGGCAGGGTCAGATTGCAGGGTTCAGCATAGTTGAACCCTCGATCTGTCCTTGTGTCACACAGTCACCTCCCCCCCTCACACGTCAGTAAGCACCAGGCATACATTAACCCCTCCCTCTCCAATAAAATTAACCCCTTCCCTGCCAGTGTCATTTTTACAGTAACAGTGCATATGTATAGCACTGATTACTCTAGTAATATCACTGGTACCCCCAAAAGTGTCAAAAATGTCAGTCAAGGGTCCGATCTGTCTGCCGCAATGTCGCAGTCCCGCAAAAAAAATCGCAGATCACCGCCATTACGCGTAAAAAAAAAAAAAAACACCAAAAATGACAGAAATCTTTCCCTTTGTTAGTAAACGCAATAACTTTTGTGCAATCCAATCAAAATACGCTTATTGTGATTTTTTTTACCAAACATAGGTAGCAGAAAACAAATTGGCCAAAAATTAAAAAAAATTTACATTTTAGATTTTTACATTTTTTTGGGGGGGGGAATTTCATATAAAAAAATGTGAAAAATATTGTTATTTTTTCAAAATAAACGCTCTTTTTTTGTTTATAGCGCAAAAAGTAAATATCGCACAGGTGATCAAATACCACCAAAAGAAAGCTCTGTTTGTGGGAAAAAAAGGACATAAATTTAGTTTGGGTACAGCGTCGCACGACCGCGCAATTGTCAGTTAAAGTCGCACAGCGCCGAATCGCAAAAAGTGGCCTGGCCGTAAGACAGCAAAATCCTCCGGTGGTAAAGTGGTTAATCACCTTATTTATATCATCCCTATATAATTTATTCTTCTACACGTCACTCCCTCCAGTGGTTGGGAAGGGAATCACAGCCCTAGCACTTGGTTGTAATCATAATAAGCACAAGAGCACTTTCTCATCATATATGATTCATTATTTATATTGCTCATTGTATCTCATCTTGCTTTAGCACTTTATACAATATTTCATATACTCTTAGAGGAGCGCCTACCTCACATCTCCTTCTATACATTATCCAGATTCCCTTATTGGGAAATTCAGAGGTGGCAGCAAACTCTCTATTTCCTCTTTTTAAACATAGGTATAATATAATTTCTTCTGCACATCTTCAACATTTTTATATATTATTTCCAGGACGCGGGATAATTTTAGACATCTCTTCCTAAAAAATAATAATAAAGCAGCCATCCCTCCGTGCTCACGCGCCACAGTAAACGCATACATAAGTCGCACCCGCAAATGTAAACAGTGTTCAAACCACACATGTGAGGTATCACCGCGATGGTTAGAGCGAGAGCAATAATTCTAGCACTAGACCTTCTCTGTAACTCTAAACAAGTAACCTGTAAAACATTTTAAATTGTTGCCTTTGGAGATTTTTAAGTACCGTAGTTTGTCACCATTCCACGAGTTTGCACAATTTCAAAGCATGACATGTTAGGTATCCATTTACTCAGCGTAACATCTTTCAGATTAAACAAAAAAATTGGGCTAACTTTACGGTTTAGTATCTTTTAAAATATATTGTATTTCTAGCAAAAATACTGATTTAACTTGTAAGCATCAAGTGTCAGAAAATGGCCTGGTTTTGAAATGGTTAAATACATGTACTGCATTTTGAATACATAACTGCTTTTGCAGCCTTGGCAGTGGTGCTGTTTTGTCCCTCTGCATGATGGGTTTATCACACACAGCTTACCCTACAGACTCTCTTCTTCTCCCTGCCAGAGCTACTGGGCTAGAGAAGAGGAGAAAGAGGACTCTGCGGCTGCTGGATGGCGGTCCCACCTACCACTCACTCAGACAGCAGAAGGGCAAGGATTGGCTGCACAATATTCTGGGGAGAGAAAGCCCACCCAGGGAGCTGCTGGGAACTGCAGGGATTTGTGGGGGGTGGATGTAGTCCCCATTTGGAGACTTTACACTGACAGACTTGGTGGTACTACAAGTCCCAGGAGGAAGTTGTGCCAGATGGAGGAGCAAAAAGAAGAAGCCTGGGCTTGGGGGGTCTCACATGAAGGGCAAGAACTCATACTTATATCAGGGTGGCACTGTGCTGTTGCTCAGAGGCCACTACCATCAGAGGGACCAAGCAAGCACCACTGCCTTTGTAACAGTTCGTCACTGCAGAGTCCAGAGTTGCCGCCATTGCCACAGACGCAGCCCTTGAATGTCCAGGGTTCCGTACGCCAGAGAAAGGGAGCAGGCTTTACAGCAGACTGCATACTAGTGAGAGGCCTTTGGCCAGAGTCTTGCTCTGCTTCTCCTAAAGGGACAGTGCCACCCTAATTTGGGATATAATTTGGGGATTTCCACCCCTTCACTGTTGGTTTACAATTCTTTTGAGAGCTCCAATGCAGGACTCTGGGCCCCAGCACTAGCCAATGACAAGTACTTCCTTTGATCAGTGGGAGGGCTTGTAGGCAGATTTTAATTACCAAGAAATATGGGGGTTTCCCACTCTATGGACCAAGCTAAGTGGTGAATAAATAAATAATAAGGCTGCTGCCCTAACTAAAAACTACCACCGGGTGGTGGTATCCCAATTGAAAAAGTGCTATGTGCAGGTGAGAAATGGCGCTGCCTGTGATCAAAATAAATCAGAATGAAATAAATAACAAACTGAGTGTCACTGCTACCTATAAATGGGTTTGGGGACTAGCCCACTCAACCCAATAATGTGGTGGGAAGGTGTATAATGGTAACTGGTGCCAACATAAATACCAACAATAAATATAATTATGACATACGTGCTAATGTGCACATAAATAATTGCTTATGTCACAATAAATATTGCTTACGTGAGGGGTTTGGGGGGGTGATCAAGGGGTTAAAAGTGTACCTATGTGTGGTAGTGTCAGTGTAGTGTTGTGGAATTTACATTTTAGATGCTTCTTCTTCTTCTCCTGGAACCAAAAGGGCTCCAGGAGGGAAAATTACATCACTTCCCCTGCCTGTGTTTACATTACACAGGCAGGGGACATGATGCCATTGGCCAGAACCGATCACCAGATCCAGACCAAAAATCATTGGTCTGCATCTGGTGACTGATCAGCTCTGAGCTGAATGAGACCAGGATCGGGATCGCACCCTGGAGCCGTGAACGTGAGCGACGTAGGTCTACGTTGCCGGACCCAGGAGAGCCGCACTGCCGCAGTAGGATTACTGTGAGCAGTCGGCTAGTTGGTAAAAAAAAAAAAATAGTTTATCAAGCAAAATACTTCAGATCCACTTGTCTGTCTTTCTCTGCCACACTTAAAGGGGAGTTCCACCCTCGGAAAGTTTTTTTCACTAAAAATACCCCCGGGACAGTCACATTCCACAATGGATAGCCTCTGAGCTGTCCCAGGTTGCACTTACCTTTTAGAAGAAATACTTACCTTGAAAATGTCTTGTCCAGCGCTGCCATCTCAGGTGTGGGCAGCGGAAGCCAGCGCGTCCTCTTCGGCGTCCTCTTCATCCCAGAATGCGTCTGCTGCGGCCCCGCTCGTCATGTCCGGTGCAGGCGCGTCATTCCTGCACAGCTTCTAGGCATGCCCAGAAGCCGTTTAGCGGGGAATGACGCGCCTTCACCAGACATGACGAGCGGGGCCGGTGCAGGCGCATTGATTCCTGGGAGCGATGACGTTCAGCTCCCAGGAATCAATGCAAGCAGGAAGTGACGGCACGGGCCGCGGCCGCAGAGGGAAGAAGAGGAAGTAAGGTAAGTATATTTTCTTCTAAAGCAAGGTAAGTAAAGAAAAAAAAATCGTGATTATCCATTTATTTTTCAGGTAAAACAGAGCAAGCAGATGGGGAAAAGTGACTTTTAAGGGTGGAACTCCGCTTCAACTACAATTTTAAAACCAAATGACACCCATTTCTGTTGTATTAGGACTTATTGTTATGTATCTAAGCTAAACTAATCATATCATGCATTATACAGAGAAAATGGAATTGGAAAAACAAAATATTTACCACCACCTGTGATTCAGATAAATTGTACAGTGTTAAATCTTTTTTAACCAATTACCAACCGCCCATCTCAGTTTTACTGTAGTAGCAATGTCACTGGTCCCCCAAAAGTGTCAAAAATATCAGTCATGGGTCCGATCTGTCCGCCGCAATGTCGCAGTCCTGCAAAAAATCGCAGATTGCCGCCATTACTAGTAAAAAAAAAAAATGACATAAATCTTTCCCGTAGTTAGTAAACGCGATAACTTTTGCACAAACCAATCAAAATACGCTTATTGCGATTTTTTTTACTAAATATATGTAGCAGAAAACAAATTGGCCTAAAATGTTAAAAAATTTTGATTTTTTAAATTTTTTTTTTGAGAATGTCATATAGCAGAATGTGAAAAATATTGTTTTTTTTTTTTTCAAAATTACGTCCTCCCGACAGTCGCCGCCTCTTCATATTCGTCACAATGGGGTAATTGACCTTTGCTCCGTAGGAGTAGCTAGGCAACAGAATATGTCAATATTAAAGCTTTTAGCATATCCCACCCCCAGGGGGTGGTCCCCTCAGTCAATACCCTCCTGCTTCCTGTATCCATACCTCAGTTTCATTGTCTAGCTATCAGGAGTAGCAGGCTGTTTCTGTGCTGGGGCTTTTTGTCTCAGCCTTTATCTTCTTTTTGATTTTATTTGAGTGTTTTTCTCTCTCTTTACTTAGCTGTTAATTTTTTCAGCATTAGTTAGTTCTTCTGATGAAGAGGATCGTGCGGGCTGGGTCTCGGGCTGGCCCCCCTGGCCGCAGGTTGTGGGCCAGTGGCTTCCCAGCCTGCCATCGAGCGTTCAGTCAGGTTTTTTCCTGGCATGTGTGAACGACCCATCCCTGTTCGCTGCAGGGATGCTGTGGTGAGGTGGCTACCTCACTGGACGCCATGCGGTTTCGCACCGCAGTTCTACTGCGTCCTGGCTGCGACTCTCCCTGTCCTCTGTGCAGCGGCTTGATCGCTTGTGCGGGCTCCCCACGCCGTTCAGAAGGTAAGTGTACTCTGTGTGGGGACCTGTCTGTTTAGTGGGTGTCAGTCTGGGACTGTGTAACCCTGCTTTTCTGTACACACTATTGGGCTCCCTGTCTGGTTTGCTGCTTTCTGTGGGTTGCAAGGAGGGGGGCTATCCTGCACTGTTCTGTGTTACAGGCTGTGTGCTTTTCTGTGTGACATGCTGTATGCTGTAGGGCATGAACTGAGACATGTTTGTGCATACATGCGGCGGCCGCTGCTGCGGTCCGCCATTTTTTTTCTTACTGCAGGCGTATGATGGCCATTACTGTATGATGAGAGCGGCGTTTTTGGCGCCAAGCGCCGCCATTTTGGCGGCGATCGCTCAGGCCACATGTCAGCGCTGCATGCTCTGCCTTTGCAGTCCCCCACCGGCGGCCATGTTTGTGGAGTCTTCCATAGGCTTTATAGGAGCGGTCTGTATTGCATCACTTCCTTACCCTGAGGACAGCGATCGGTGCAGCAGCCTGAGTGGTCCTTCCAGGTTTATCTTCCTTATTCCTGTATTCCTTGCCTAAGTTTTGTAATTCTCCCTGTGGGGGTCGGTGTGTGCTGTGTGTGCGGTGGGCTACGCTCGCCGCGATCTTAAAGGGGCAGTACCCCTTTTTTTTCCTGCAAACTTTTGAGGCATGGATTCTCAGGAAAGCAAATTTCTTCCCACCTTAGTGGGGGGCCAAGGGTCTGCTGCTTCCCCCGAGGGGGGCGATTTGGCTACCATTGTGGCTAACCTAGCTGCTCAGGTGCAGATGCTTGTGGCTGCTCAATCCACAAAACGGCCCAGAGTTTCAATTTCCTCTGATTCAGAGGGCGATGGTGATGGGGCTGCTATGGCTGGGGTCCCCTTATCGGGGTCCCGTTCGTCCCTGGACCTTGTAGGGTCGGAAGGGGAGGCAGAGGTTGAAGGGGTTGATGATTCCCCCCCTGGCTCGTCTGAAGAGCTTGCAATCATGGATGAATTGGTTGCTTCTATCAAACATACACTGCATTTGCAGGATGAACCATGTCCTCCTGGCCTCTTATGGGACGCAGCGGAGGCGCAAATCATCGCAGGTTTTTCCTTGCACTGAGGATTTTCAGCGCGCTGTTAGTGAACAATGGCGCAATATAAAGAAGCCTTTTGCTGTGCCAAGTAGGTTCAAGCTGCGTTATCCCTTCACACCCGCCACTGATGAACGTTGGTGTGTGCCGCCTCCGGTGGATCACGCGGTGGCAGTTTTGAATAAATCTACTGCGATTCCGGCGGAGGATACCCCGGTGTTCCGGGATCCCACGGACAGGAGACTGGAGTCTCTTGCCCGCCATACTTACTCGGTTACCGGTTCCATGCTAGAAGCTATTTTTGCTTCCCTTATGGCAGCTCAGGCTGTCGCGGATTGGACGCAGGTGCTCAGGCGCGTCCTGGTGGCTGGTTCTGCCCCGCCGACAACGTTGGCTATGGTGGATCAAATTCATCAGGGTGTCATGTATTTGTGTGATGCGGACTTAGATATAGTCCCTTTGGCTGCACGTGTGCACAGCGTGGCGGTGTTGACTCGCCGCTTGATTTGGCTGAAATGTTGGTCTGTGGACCAATCTTCTCGCAAAACTTTAGCTAATCTACCTTATACGGGATCTCGCCTTTTTGGCGACTCCTTGGATACGCTGATAAAGGGGATCACTGGGGGTAAGAGCACGCTCTTGCCCCAGTCTCACAAGGCTAAGGTTGCTCAAGGTAAGAAGCATGCTTCCTTTAGACCCTCTCAGGGGTCCTTTCGTGCCTTCGGTCGCACTATAAGGGCAAACCCTTCAAAGGTCAAGGCTCCCAAAAGAAGCCGTGGACAGGTAAGCAGAAGTCCGGCCAGTCCGGGTCCGCTGCCCATAACAATGCAGCCTGAAGGGGCGCCCTCACCCAGTTCTGGGGTGGGGGGACGTTTGCTCGGTTTTCTTCAACCCTGGCTGGCCCGTGTTCGGGACAGGTGGGTTCAGGAGATCGTTCGGTCCGGTTACAAGATCGAGTTTCTCTCTCGGCCGGCGAGCAGATTTTTTCCCTCAAATCTTCAGCTGTCTCCAGAGCGTTTGCGGGATCTGCACCTGGCGGTGCGGGACCTGCGGGCTCAGGGGGTGGTGGTTCCGGTGCCTCATCGGGACAGATTTCGGGGGTTCTATTCCAATCTGTTCACTGTGCCCAGAAAGGAGGGCAAGGTACGTCCGATTCTGGACTTAAAAGCTCTGAACCGTTTTGTGCGGGTTCGCAAGTTCCGCATGGAATCCCTGCGCTCGGTGGTGGCTGCTCTAGTTCCGGGAGAATTCATGGCATCCATCGATTTGAAGGATGCGTACCTTCACATCCCCATTTTCGAGGGTCACCAGAGGTACCTTCGATTCGCCATTGCGGAGGATCATTACCAATTCGTGGCGCTGCCTTTTGGTCTCGCTTCGGCTCCGCGGGTGCTCACCAAGGTGCTTGCACCGGTTCTGGCTTTATTGAGAGCCCAGGGCATCTCGGTCCTGGGGTATCTGGACGACATTCTGGTTCGGTCTGCGACCAGTCAGGGTCTGGTGACAGACCTGTCCGTCACGATGCAAACTCTACAGGAATTTTGTTGGACGATAAACTTTCCAAAATCAACGCTGTGCCCGTCGGTTCGTCTTCCCTACCTGGGAATGGTCCTGGACTCTGTTCAGGCGAAGGTCTTCCTGCCGGAAGACAAGCTCAGGACACTTCAGGAAGAAGTCAAGTCCCTCAGGGACTTTCCGAGCTCGTCCCTCCGGACGGGCATGAGGTGTCTGGGATTGATGGTCTCGGCTTTCGAGGCGATTCCCTTCGCCCAGTTTCACACGAGGGGTCTCCAAGCGGAGATCCTGTCCAGGTGGGAAGGGCGACCACAATCTCTGGATCTTCAGATCTCGTTGAGTCCTCGCACCAGAAGGGATCTTCTGTGGTGGCTACAGTCCCCGGCGGTGTCGGGGGCAAGTCTTTTCGCCCTCTTTCGTGGACGGTGATCACCACGGATGCCAGCCTGTCGGGCTGGGGTGGTGTTCTGGGCGTTCTATCCGCCCAGGGTACTTGGTCGGAGGGGGAATCCTCCCTTCCGATCAACATTCTGGAATTGCGGGCGATAAATCTCTGCCTTCGACGTTGGACGGACAGGCTTCAGGGCCGTCCGGTTCGGGTGCAGACGGACAATGCCACAGCGGTGGCCTACATCAACCACCAAGGGGGCACTAGGAGTGCCCGAGCGGCTCGGGAGGTGGCCGACATTCTGTCTTGGGCCGAGACGCGCGTCCCGGCGATCACGGCAGTTCACATTCCGGGGGTGGAGAACTGGCAGGCGGATTATCTGAGTCGCCAGACCCTGGACCAAGGGGAATGGTCACTCCACCCGGATGTCTTCCAGATGTTGTGCGCGAAGTGGGGTCTTCCAGATGTGGACCTGTTCGCGTCTCGTCTGAACAACAAGGTGGGAAGGTTCGTGGCAAGGACGCGCGGTCCTCGGGCAGACGCGTCGGACGCGTTAGTGGCTCCGTGGCATCAGTATCGACTGATGTATGCATTCCCACTGATTCAACTACTATCCAGGTTCCTTCGCAGGTTGTCCTCGGAACCGCTCACGGTGGTTCTGGTGGCGCCAGACTGGCCTCGCCGGTCTTGGTACGCAGACCTCGTGAATCTGGCAGTCGACGCTCCATGGCGTCTGCCTCTTCGAGAAGATCTTCTGTCTCAAGGACCGATATTCCATCCTGCTTTACAGTCGCTGGCTTTGACGGCCTGGCTGTTGAAACCAAGGTCCTGAGGGATAGGGGTCTCTCCCCTGAGGTCATTCACACTTTGATCAACGCTAGAAAGACCTCTTCGGGGAAGGTTTACTACCGTACTTGGAAGGCCTATTTTGCCTGGTGTGAGTCCAGGGGGTTTTCCCCTCGCTCATACTCGGTGTCTAGGGTGTTGTCTTTCCTTCAAACGGGTGTGGACCAGCGTTTGGCGTTGGCCAAGATTAAGGGTCAGATTTCTGCGCTGGCCGTTCTCTTTCAATGCCCTGTGGCGTCTAATTCTTTGGTTAGCACCTTTGTTCAAGGGGTACGACACCTGGTCCCTCCTAGGAGGGAGCCTTTGCCTCCATGGGACTTGAACCTCGTTCTGTCCGTGTTGCAACATGCTCCCTTTGAAAAGATCAGGGAGATCTCGTTGCCTCTGTTGTCCAAGAAGGTCGCTTTTTTGGTGGCGATCACTTCGGCTCGCAGAGTGTCGGAGCTGGCAGCCTTGTCCTGCAGGTCTCCGTATTTGGTGATTCACTTGGATAAGGTGGTCTTGCGACCTAACCCTTCTTTTCTCCCGAAGAGGATCTCGGAAATTCATCTCAATGAGGACATTGTCTTGCCTTCGCTTTGCGCGAAGCCTAAACATCCAAAGGAGGTGGATTTACACTCCTTGGATGTTGTTCGGGCGATCAGGGTTTACCTGTCGTCGACTAAATCTTTTCGCAAGATGGATTCTCTATTTGTCCTTCCAGAGGGGCCTCGGAAGGGCATGGCGGCGTCGGCTTCTACCATCGCCAAATGGATCAGACAGACTGTTGAACAGGCATATGTTTTGCAGGGAAAAGTTCCCCCTATGCCTGTGAAGGCGCACTCTACCAGGTCTCTGAGTACGTCTTGGGCCTGTCATCATCGGGCTTCTGTGGCTCAGGTGTGTAAGGCGGCGACTTGGTCGTCCGTTCACACCTTCTCAAAGTTCTACAAAGTGGATGTTCAGGCATCGGCCGCAAGGTTCTTAGTGCGGCAGTGCCTTAGGGTCCCTTATTTTTGGGACCTTGGCTATTTTGGGATGTGTTTTTGTCCCGAGGTTATTTGTTTTTCCTGGGTTGTTGCTCCTGTTGAGCAAGTTTTTTTCATGCTGCCCAGCTGGTTTCCTTCCTTTGGTAAGGTTCCTTTTTTTCTGCTGGGGATACTGCGATGCCTTAGGCGCGGCTGCGTTTCCCACCCCTCATGTTTGCACTGCTTTGGGATGTCCCCATTGTGACGAATAGGAAGAGGCGGCGACTGTCAGGGGACGTAAGAGAAAACGGAATTTTTGTAAAATCTTACCTGTAAAATTCCTTTCTCTGAGTCCTCCGACAGTCCCCGCCCCCGCCCCTCTTTTGGGGTTTGTTATGTACTCTACTGCTATACTACTGAAACTGAGGTATGGATACAGGAAGCAGGAGGGTATTGACTGAGGGGACCACCCCCTGGGGGTGGGATATGCTAAAAGCTTTAATATTGACATATTCTGTTGCCTAGCTACTCCTACGGAGCAAAGGTCAATTACCCCATTGTGATGAATATGAAGAGGCGGCGACTGTCGGGAGGACTCAGAGAAAGGAATTTTACAGGTAAGATTTTACAAAAATTCAGTTTTTTTTTTTTTCAAAATTGTCGCTCTTTTTTTGTTTATAGCGCAAAAAATAGAAATCGCACAGGTGATTAAATACCACCAAAAGAAAGCTTTATTTCTGGGAAAAAATTTGGGTACACTGCGTTGCACGTCCGCGCAATTGTCCGTTAAAGTAACCTAGTGCCGAATCGCAAAATAGGGCCTGGTCAGGAAGGGGACAAATCCTTTCTGGTCTTAAAGTGGTTAACTGAGGTATAGAGAAGTTCATAAAATTTCACATTCACACCTTGTAACACTAACAAGTCATATGACACCGGGGAGGGAAAATGGCTAAATTGGCCCAATTTATTGACAGCAGTTTAGACATTAATGGCTGTGTGTTGAGTTATTTTGAGGGGACAGCAAATTTACACTGTTTTACAAGCTGTACACTCACTACTTTACATTGTAGCAAAGTGTCATTTCTTCAGTGATGTCACATGAAAAGATATTATAAAATATTTACAAAAATGTGAGGGGTTACTTACTTTTGTGAGATCCTGTATGTATATAGATCTAATGTCTGGCGGTTATAAGTCATTTTCTAGCAAAAAATACTGATTTTTAACCACTTGCCGACCACCGCAAGTACATATACTGCGACGGTCAGCCCCGGCCAGGCAAAGTGACGTACCGGTACGTCACTAGCCTGTCACCGGCTTGTGAGCCAATAGCCCGGCTCGTTCCCTAAGAAGTCAGTGCGTGTGACCGGCGGACCCGATGTCCGCCGGTCACTCGCGATCTTTCGCCGGGAAGGGAGAAAGACCGGTAATCTCTGTTATTACACTAGTAGCCATGTCCCATCACAGTTAGAAACACACCCCTAGGACACACTTAACCCCTCCCTCTCCAATACAGTTAACCCCTTCCCTGCCAGTGTCATTTTTACAGTAACAGTGCATATGTATAGCACTGATTACTGCAGTAATGTCACTGGTAACCCCAAAAGTGTCAAAAATGTCAGTCAAGGGTCCGATCTGTCCGCCGCAATGTCGCAGTCCCGCAAAAAAAATCGCAGATCGCCGCCATTACTCGTTAAAAAAAAAAACACCAAAAATGACAAAAATCTTTCCCTTTGTTAGTAAACGCGATAACTTTTGCGCAAACCAATCAAAATACACTTTTTGCCATTTTTTTTTTTACCAAACATATGTAGCATAAAACAAATTAGCCGAAAATGTTAAAAAGATTTTGATTTTTAAATTTTTTTTTGGGGGGGGAATTTCATATAAAAAAATGTGAAAAATATTGTTATTTTTGCAAAATTTACGCTCTTTTTTTGTTTATAGCGCATGATCAAAAAATCGCACAGGTGATCAAATACCACCAAAAGAAAGCTCTGTTTGTGGGAAAAAAAGGACGTCAAATTTGTTTGGGTACAGCGTCGCACGTCCGCGCAATTGTCCGTTAAAGGCACGCAGTGCCGAATCGCAAAATAGGCCCTGGTCAGGAAGGGGGTAAAATCTTCCGGGACTTAAGTAGTTAACTTGTAAACAACAAATGCCAGAAAAAGGCTTAGGCTCCAAGGGGTTAAAGAATTGTGAATTGATAATAGTGAATGGATTGTTGAACCAAATTACAAGTTAAAGACCTCTGATTGGATGAAGGGACACTGTGATAATCTTTAGGCCAACACAATGTACAGTATAAGAAAAATTGATTTGCCAATGGAATTACTGGGCCAATGATCTTATTTTTAACAGGAAGGTCGCTGGATATATTGGACTGATTGGCAAACCAAGCCTATTCAGAGGGTGGACAATTACCCTGGGAGGAGTCAGGAACCCATATTGGGCAATATGGAGGGGTTGACAGACATCATTGTTGTATCAATGTATGTTGTATGTGGCAGTCAGGTAATAATAATATCAATCATAACAAATATTGGGGCTTTGTCATCCTTTTTTGTATCTGGTATATTGGGTTGGTATTTATTTCCTGAGATTTTCACATGACAAATTAGAGAACATCTCATCCTATATCTGGAACTCTGTGTACTTTTGCAGGTAGCAATCTTTGTGCGGTTATTAATGACGGCTGTTCCCACCTGTGCTCTGCCCAAAGTTGTGATTTTGTGTGTGCCTGTCCGGATGACCTGGAAACAGAGTTTTGCTCTGTTTGCTACTCTAGCGATTTATTCATTCTCCTGAGGTGCTGCACTGATATTTTGGAGCCAGTGGAACATAACCCCCTGATGTACCTGTCTAGGACCATTATGGAATTTCTACTGGGTTCTCATGCTTCACTGCCTGCACCATTCCCTGATTTTTTTTTATTTTTTTCTTGAAGTCTATGGGGACACAGCCACTTATCCCATTTCTGACAGATGTGCAGTTGTGGGTGTGCGGCCCCAAACCCAGACAGTATACATTTTGGGGGTTCTCACCCACACCCCTGTCAAACTAAGACAAGCAACTCTGTCTGTGCAGCCACTCTGTCCCCATAGACTTACATGCGGCACTCTCAGGTAAAAAACAAAATGTCCCATTTAGCTTAGGTTCACACTGAATCGCACAGGAATGTGCACTTCACATGTGATTCAGTGTGATGCAATTTGAGCCTATTCTTTATGAACGGGCCCAAATCCCATAAAACCAATGCATGCACTACTTTTGGAAATGCACTGCAACTGGATTGCATGGTAGTTTTGTACTATGCGATTCAGTGCAGGCAAACACACTGCGTTTGGGGTGTTATTAAAATTAGACTGACACCTGCTGAAGATATCAAGGGCCAGAGATGTATAGTAACTAAGTAGAACTACTTCACTACTGTACTTAAGTACCGAAAGGCGGTATCTGTACTTTCCTGGAGTAGAATTTTTTTCTCCTACTTCCACTTTTACTTCACTAAATTTTTTCAATGATTTCAATACTTCTACTCCGATATTTTTTTTTTTTGTGCTGCATAGTTACTCGTTACTATTATAAAAATTACCACTGCCAGAATAGTAGATGGCAGGTTTCATGAAGCTCATAACATGTGTATTATCATCGCATACGAAAATAAAAGCTACTGTATGTATAAATAAAAGCTGCATTTGAAATAATAAAAAACAATATGATGTTCAAACTTTTGACTTCTTTCTTTAATAACTACATAACACAGTACTTGTACTTTTACTTTCAGTACTTGAGTAGCAATTTTTTTTCAAAACTACTGGTACTTTTACTTTCAGTACTTGAGTAGCAAAAGTTTTAAAAAAACTACTTGCAATACTTAAGTACAAAAAATGTTGAATACTTTAGTACTTCTACTCAAGTCACTTTTTGATCGAGCACTTCCACTTCTACTCAAGTCACTTTTTGATCGAGCACTTGTACTTTTACTCAAGTATGGGTTTCGAGTACTTTATACAACTCTGTCAAGGGCAATGCGATTTGAACGCAGTGCAGGAAATGTGCACAGATCACCGGTTTCCAGCACCACATTCTTCTGTGAACCGGGCTTCTAAAGTACAGGTCTCAGTGTCACTGTGAATAAGTGCGAAGAGAAGAAAAGAAAAAAACTTGACAAAAGGAAATTTTTAGCTGCAGGTAAGTTTATTGTACAAAACAATTACATACTTAGTTCACATTTGCAGCATGCTTCCGGCTGACTCCCAACAACAAGAAACCAGTTTGGCCAATCGCATATGCAACAGATTTGTTGCTATAATCTAGTAGACAGTCTTAGGTTTGATGAACTACATTAGCCAGCCACTGGATGATAAGCTACTCCCACAACATTCACAGTGTAATGTAGGAGCTGTGCGATTATTTGCGTCACCCTTACTGCAATCAGCTGAATCTGTCATTTGAAGGCACAGAGTAAGAAGTTATTGTCGGCGGTGCTCTGTAAAGTCAGCTGTTGGAAATGTTTGGACAGAAAGTTAGGATATTAGTTGCATATTAGGTTATTTTTTTCCAGTATCATTCGGTTTATATCTGCCTTTGTGTGATTATCGGTTCAGCCTGGAATATACAAGTGCAGGATGTTCCTGAAGCCAACAGCAGCTTGGTATAAAAGTCCATCGATTAACCAGAAAGATTTTTGGAAATTTGTAGGTCTGTTTTTAAACAATCATTTAGGTCTTAAAGTTAGAATTAAAAAAAAATGAGAGGACGGATCATTGAGGATCAGGATGAGAACGGTTACAGGTTTGCCCTCACATGAGAAGAATGCAGAGTGTAGGCCTTGATTACTCTCTGTAAAAGAAGAACAAGTGCAATTTTTCAGGCAGACCTGATCAGCCACTCTGGTCTTTTCTATGGAGCAGCAGATACATGTCCGCTGACACCCGCCACCATCCGATCCTGTCCACCAAAAACAGACGGATTGGGGACCTATTCTCCATCCATCTGGTGGTTCGGATGGAAATGGACAGGCAGTCCGTTTCCATCTGATTGCCCTTTTCGGAGAGTAAGATCGAAACTCGATCTTGTAGCTGGACCGTATGACTTCGTGGACCCACTTGTCTTGCACCAAAGGAAGTTCACGGGTCCAGGAAACAGCGAAGACATCCCCCCACCCCAAGTACGGGTGAGGAGGCACCTTTATGCTGAAGTAGCCTTGTTTGTGGGTCTGGAGAATCCCGCTCTCGACTTGCCAGACCAAGGTCGCTTGCATCCTCCCGAGGAGGCTTTGAACCCTTGTCGGCCGACCCTGAGGAACTAAAAAAATTCTTGTGAGCCATGAAGGACAGGCCATGTCTACAACGAGGATCCTTACCCTTACTAGCCTGCGGAAGGAAGGTACTCTTCCCCTCTGAGACCCTTAATGTTGTCATCCAGGGTCGCTCCAAACAGGCGATCTCCTAGAAAAGGGAGATCAGATAGTGACCCTTATTATCTGTTGCAGAATACGTTGGTCCACAAGGAACATATCAAGCCACTATTTTATACATGATGGGTTTGAGAGTAAAATTGTAATGTCCCGTTCAGACCCATGTAGGCTCCTCCATGCATCATAGAATTATGAGGTTCTTAGTAAGATAGAGAGTGTAAGTACGTCTTCTTCATTTGTTAGTGAAATCTAGGGTGTTATCTTTAACCCCTTCAAGTTGACAGTACACACTTATGTGGACCCACTGGACTGGGCTTTCTTGCGTATCTGTCTTTGTCTTGTCCAGGTCACCTGATTTCTATGATTGCTTCTGATTGGCTATCACAGCGATCAGTCACTGTTTCTCTCTCTCTCTCTCTCTCTCTCTCTCTCTCTCTCTGTGAATAGGGAGGAAAGATACATTCTCTCTCTCTCCCCCCTCTCTCTCCCTCTCCCCCCTCTCTCTCTCTCTCCACCCTTTCTCTCTCTCTTTACCCTCTCTCTCTCTCTCTCTCTCTCCCCTCTCTCCCCTCTCTCCCCTCTCACACTCTCCTCTCTCTCTCTCTGCCCCCCTTCCTCTCTCTCCCCCTCTCTCTCTGTCCCCCCTCTCTCTCTTTCCCCCCCTCCCTCTCTCTCCCTCTCTTTCACCCATCCCTCTCTCTCTCCCCCTCTTTCCTTCCCTCTCTCTCTCCCTCCTCCTTCTTCTTCTTTTTTTCTTCTTTTTTCTTTTTCTTCTTTCTTCTTTTTTCTTCTTTTTCCTTCTTTTTTCTTCTTTTTTCTTTCTCTACCAGCAGATAACATGACTCCCCAAATCATCACTGACTGGAAACTTTACACTTGACCTCATGCAACTTGGATTCTGTGCCTCTCCACCCTTCTTCCAGACTCTGGGACCTTGATTTCCACATGAAATGCAAAATTAACTTTAATCTGAAAAGAAGACTTTGGACCACTGAGCAGCAGTCCAGTCCTTTTTTCTCCTTAGCCCAGGTAAGACGCTTCTGATGTTGTCTCTGGTTCAGGAATGGCTTGACACAAGGAACAGTTGTAGCCCAGGTCCTGGATACGTCTGTGCGTGGTGGCTCTTGAAGCACTGACTCAAGCCGTAGTCCACTCCTTGTGAATCTCCCCCACATTCTTGAATGGTCTTTTGCTTCACTATCTTCTCAAAGCTGCGATTTATGTTTTTATATAAATGTTATTTTCACATTACACTGATTACACACTTTAAGTCTGAAATTCAAAATTTCAGAAAAAAAAATATAACCAACAAAAAAAATTAATTCTTACAAGTATAACGAATACCACCCCCCCCCCCCCAACCTACCTGCTTCTTCCTACTCCCTCTGTCTTATTCTTAAATTCTGCTCCCTTCTATACTCTCCATACTCCTTCTATTCCCCTTTTTACACACCTCCCAAACCTCTTTACCTTTAAACTCTTTCCAGATTTTCAAGAATTTTTCTAATTTATTTTCTCCCGTGTAATACAGTTCTTCTAATAGATGTTATCTACCTTCCTAACCCAATCTCTTATCGTTGGGCTTTCTGGTATAGGCCAGAACTTTGGAATTAGATGTTTTGCGGCGTTTATTAAGTGGAGTATCACCGTCATTTATATTGTTTTACTGTAAGTTTACTATTATGAAATAGATTGTAGGGGTTTTGGATATTTTATTTCACGTTTATTTCCTGAATGAGTTCTATTTCCTCCCAGAATTTATATGATTGGACACTCCCGCCAAATATGTGACATATTTCCCCTCATCCCACATCCCCTCCAACATAGTGGCATTTTTGTAGGTTGATATTTATTTGCTCTACTAGGTGTTCCATACCATCCTTATAACACATACAGTATAGTTCATTTCCCTCATTTTTTATATCTATTGCTGTTCCGTCTGCTAAACTCCATTATTTTCTCCTTTTCATCCTCATTCCATTTTACATTGAGTTCCACCTCCCATTTCCCAAGGAATGGCGGGCTAACAGGGTCCACCATTTTGGTAAGAATCTTCTGTATCTGGGATGCACATTGCTTCTGCGCAAATTTTCAACTTACTATTTCTCTATCATTCATTGACTGACGCAGTTCTCTCTGATTTATATCAGTAGGGTAATACTGCCCCCTACAGGAGTAGGACACTAGGCAGAAAAAAGTTCTGGCTACGCCTATGGGCAGTCCCGGAGGGTACACCCTCTCTCTTCCTGCATAGGATGCCAGTTTTTATCTGCCTAGTCAGGATTAAAGACCTAGTTCCTAGCTGGGATCTCTGGTCCTGGCATAGAAGTAATTTTTTTATGTAGACACCCCCCTACCCCCTCCCACGTGGGGGACTGTTTGGGCCTACCTGAGGCGGGGGCCTAGTGTGCAGGCCGTATTGGGGGCCGGGGAGTGCGCTGTCCGCGGCGCTCGACCGATCCTGCAGGGGGGCACTTGGTTGGGTTTTCTGCTGTGGATGGGCGTTTGGGGGGTCCCCCTGTGGGCCCAGATTACCGCGTTTCACGGAGCCGCCATTTTGTTGTAGCCTCTGTCTGCCTGCAGGCCATTTGTTCCCACCTGACCCCCTCACGGAGGCTGCAGGGCCTCCCGGATCTCCACTGTCCGCCGATGCCTTTTCGGCAGTTCGGGAAACATTTGGGCCCGGGTGAGAAGTGGTAGGTGCACTGAGACGTTTCTCCGCCTACCCATGCCTCATTTGATGTCTCAGAGTCTGAGTCTGGCTCAGCTGCCGCAGATGTGGGGCCTCTCTGCGGGGTTAGTTACCTCGCACCCTGTCTCCTCGGATGATGAAGATGACATTTCTACCTCCCCTGCCACGACAAGCACTGGTGGATGCACTGGCTGTTTTTTTTCAGGTGCGTGACACCCTGTGATTTCGGGGTCACAGCGGTGGCTGCGGCTGGGGCGCAGGTGGCTCATATTCCATCTGGAGCTGCTCTTTTTGCTGGCTGCTCATGTAGGAGGGGACCGTCCTGAGACGTTCCCCTGGGGTGTCTAAGCGGCCGTTAGACGTTGCCCTTTTGGGGAGTCTCTGGTACAGAGGACTGTTCTGCCTTTGGTGGACATACGCTCTCTAGCTGATTGGGACTACTGTTGTTCCAGTGGAGGCATCTCCGGTCCTGTAAGGACTTGGGGGATAGGATGGCGTGGGCTGTGGCCTGCGATCTGAACTCCCTGGCGTAGTCTGCACTGGGAACAGTGTTTATGTTTTCCCTTGCCACGCAGACTCTGCCTGATGGGCGGAGTTCCACCACCGTGACTTGGTTTGGGGCATGTCCCTCTTGCCCTGGGGGAGCTGTTGGACCTGCTGGTGCAGGGGCTGCAATTTGTTTGCGATGTCACGCTCGTCGAGGCTCCCTTAAATGGGTCACCTTGTTGCTTTCGGCGGTGGTTGTCCAGCGTCTACTTGACCGTAGTGTTGGTCTTCGGATCAAACTTCTACGACAGTCTTAATGGATCTCCCTGTTCAGGGGGATCGCCTGTTGGCGCTGCCCTGGATGACATTATATAAGGGTCTCACGGGGGGAAGAGTGTTTTCTTCCACAGGCTAACAAGGGTAAGGGCCTTCGCCGCAGTCAGGGTTCTTCCCTTTCGGCTCGCAAACAGTTTCTTCGTCCCTCAGGGACGGTCCATGTGGCGAAGTCCTTCCGGACTTCCGCGTGTGGTTCCAAACGACCCTGGTCTGGAGAACATGAGATCGGGTTTTTTCCAGACCTGTGGCCTTCAGGCCTACTCAGCCTGAAGGTGCTTCCTCACCCACCTAGGGGGTGGGGGGGGGGGGGTCCTTGCTGGTCGAGGACCTGCGGCTGGCTCGGACCCCAGGCTGCTGGGTTCAGGAGGTCATGTGGTCCAGTTGCAAGATCGAGTCCCGATCCGTTTATTTCCGGTAAGGTTTTTTTCCCTTCCAATGTACGGCTGTCCCCGGATCGCTTACTGGCGCTCTGTGGGGCACTTCAGGCTCTGGTTCAACAAGCTGGACCAACTGGTCCTTTGATGGTTCCGTGCAAATCAAAAATTCAAGTTGGTATCAGTTCGCACGGCGGTGGCTTCCCTGCATCAGGGGGATTCCTGGCCTCCATAGACATCAAGCTGCCTACCTTCACATTCTGTTATGTTCGGGACATCTACGGGTTCTCAATTTTTTCCGCGTGGAAGGATCTTTATCGGCTTCCTGGCCGATCTGCTTCTCCGTGTGGAGTCTCCTACGGTGATGACAAACGGATTTGGAAGCCACCACGAGAACTCTGGAGGAGTTCAGGTGGGTTCTGAACGTTCAGAAGTCATCCATGGTCCCTTCCATGAGACTGAACTATCTGGGCCTGATTTTGGACTTGCCCTCGGTCAGGCTGAGAGCGATCCAGCTTTGCCTGGTTCACTGGATCGGGCACTTGCAGCTGCCCGGTGCACGTTCAATCGACTACACCACGACCGTGGCTTATGTCATTCTCCAAGGGGACACCAAGGGTGTCCTTGCGGCCTTGGATGTGTCAATTCTTCATTGGGCAGTGTGCCTTGTTTCAGCTCTTCTGCTGTTCCCTTTTCAGGTGTGGAAACCTTGGCGGGTGGATTTCCTCAGTGGACAGCCTTGAATGCAGGGGAATGGTCCCTTCATCTGGAGGTGTTTCTGCAGTTGCACCTTTGTTGAGGGCACTCTAGACGTGGGCCTGTTGGCGTCGCATCTACAGGATAGTGCTGCGGTTTGTGGCCCGCTCCCAGGACCTTCTGGCGGGTGCAATGGTGGCACCATGGGTTTTGTCATGGGCAAGAACATTCGCTAGGTTCAACTTGAACGATGCCGTGGAGTTTAGCATGGTCACCTGCGCACGGCTGCCGCCGGCATGGTCGCGTGTGTGCGTGCTCACGGATGGGCCAAAGTCAGTCTCAGTTGCGGTCTGCCTTTCCTCCTCCCAAGTTGCTGCCAATAATTTTTCACAGGATCAAGGTAGAAGGGATTCCGGTCTTTCTCGTGGCTCTGGACGGGCCTCGCTGAGCTTGGTACGCCGGTCTGGTCAGGCTGGCCGCAGACGCTCCTTGGTGAATTCCTCTCAGGGAGGAGTTATTGTCTCCAGGGCCCATCTCCCATCCGACTTTGCGGTTGCTGACTTTGCCGACTTGGCTGTTGAATGCCAGGTGCTGATGGACGGGGGTTTGGCTGCTTCAGTGATTCCCACCCTGCTTGAATCGTGGGAAGCGACTTCTAGGGTGATTTTTGTTCATCATACGAAACAGTCGTATATTGCCTGGGCTCCCCCTCGCTTTTACTCAGTGGCCCAGGTCTTGACTTCCTTCAATGGGGAGTTGATCACAAGTTGGCCTTGAGTACTGTCAAGGGTCGGGTTTCGGTTTTGGCGAATTTCTTCCGAAGGCTGTTGGCCGCCTGTGCCCTGGTGCGTGACTTCTTCCAGGGGGTGCGACACTTGGTCCTTCCGGTGCGACCTCCGTTACCCACTGGGGACCGTGATTTGGTGCAGTCGGTTCTTTTAGACCCTCTGTTTGCGAGTATTCAAGGGTATCCCCTGCCTACCTTATTACAGAAGGTGGCCTTCTTGGTTGCTGTCACTCTGCGTGCAGGTGTTGGCACTGGCGACATTGTCCTGTCTTTCTCCCTATATGTTGATTATGGGGCCAAGTGGTACTTCGTCCGGATCTGTCCTTCCCTCCAAAGGTAGTTTCTGGTGTTCACTTGCACGGGGACATTGTATTCCCATCTTGTGTCCTGAGCCCTCACATCCTATGGAATGGGCATTGCTTACTCTATTTAGAGTGCGGGCACTCCAGGTGTACTTGGCAACTACTGAGTCTTTTCATGCATCAGGCTCGCTCTTTGTACTTCCGGATGGCCTGTGAATGGGACTGCCTGCTTCTGCTGCGTCTGTTCCCGGATGTATCGGATAGACGGTGGTGCAGGTTTATTCAATTAGGGGTCAGGTCCTACCTTTCCCTGTTTCGGCGCGTTCTCCTTGGGCGCCTAGTGCTTCTTGGACTTTTCGCCTTGTGGGCATCTGTGCTCCTGGTTGTAAGTCGGCTACCTGGTAGTCTGTTCACACCTTTACCACGTTTTATAAGGTGGATGTGCTGGCATCTGCAGATGCCTCTTTTCGGCCACAAGGTTTTTTGCTGGCTGCTGTTTGGAGGGCTTTTGGCCTTCCTTGAGGGTGTTTACTGTTGTTTTTAGGTGGGCCTCATCTTTTGTGCTGATGGGTCCTATATTGCCTGTTCTTTTCTGCTGTTCCCACCCCTCATCTTATGGCACTGTTTTGGGACTTCCCTACTGATATGAATCAGAGAGAACTGTGTCTGTCAATGAACGATAAAGAAAACTGGATTTTTGACTTACCGTAAAATCCTTTTCTCTTAAAGCAGAGTTCTGGCCTCGGGGGTGAATTTTATATAAAAATACCCCTGGGACAGTCAGGGCAAGTACATTCCACAATGGATAGCCTCTGAACTGTCCTAGGTCGCACTTACCTTTTAGAAGAAATACTTACCTTTAAAATTTCTTCTCCAACGCTGCCATCTTAGGTGTGGGCAGCTGAAGCCAGCGCGTCCTCTTCTGCATCCTCTTCGGTGACGTCGGAGTCCCAGAATACCCTGCACCGGCCCCGCTCGTCACTTCCGGTGCAGGTGCCGCATGCTCAGAAGCTGTTTAGCAGGAAACGCCGCGTCTGCACCGTAAGTGACGAGCAAAGCCGGTGCAGGCGCATTGACTCCTGGGAGCGATGATCAGCTCCCAGGAGTCATTGCAAGCCGGAAGTGATGGCACAGGCTGCGGCCGCAGAGAGAGGAAGTGGAAGGAAGGTGAGTATATTTTCTTCAATATCAAGGTAAGTGAACAAAAAAAAAAAAAAATCGGGAGCATCCATTTCTTTTTCAGGTGACCCTTAGCAAGCTGATGGCCCAAAATAGATTTTTTCGATTTTGAGGCCGGAACTCCTCTTTAAGTTCATTGACGGACGCAGTACCCGCCCCTCTATGTTGAGTTGGGTTGGTGTTACTTTTCTGACACTGCTTTGATACAAAACTGGCATCCTATGCAGGAAGAGAGAGGGTGTACCCTCCGGGACTGCCCATAGGCGTAGCCAGAACTTTTTTCTGCCTAGTGTCCTACTCCTGTAGGGGGCAGTATTACCCTACTGATATGAATCAGAAAGAACTGTGTCCGTCAATGAACTTAAAGCGGAGTTCCACCCTCGTTATACATTTTTTTATAAAAATACCCCCGGGACAGTCAGGGCTAGCACATTCCACAATGGCTAGCCTCTGATCTGTCCCGGGTTGCACTTACCTTTCAGGAGAAATACTTACCTTGAAATTGTCTTGTCCAGCGCTGCCATCTCAGGTGTGGGCAGCTTGAAGCCAGCGCAATCCTTTTCCGCGTCCTCTTCGGTCCTCTTCCCTCTTCTCTGGTCCCACGATGCACTGCACCGGCCCCGACGTCACTTCCGGGTCGCGCGCGTCATCCCTCCACAGCTTCTGGGCATGCCCAGAAGCTGTTTAGAAGGGAATGACGCGCGCGCCCCGGAACTGACGTCGGGGCCGGTGCAGGAGCAATGATTCCTGGGAGCGATGACGTTCGGCTCCCAGGAATCATTGCAAAAGCCAGGAAGTGACGAATCGCCGTGGCCGCCGAGGGGAGAAAGAAGGAAGTAAGGTGAGTATATTTTCTCTAAAAGGTAAGTGAAAAAAAAAAATTGCGATTATCCATTTGTTTTTCAGGTGACCCGGAGCGAGAAGATGGAGGTAAGTATAAATTTCGGGTGGAACTCCGCTTTAAGAGAAAAGGATTTTACGGTAAGTCAAAAATCCAGTTTTTTCAAAAGGTATTAAGCTTTCTCCTGATCTTATTATTAGCTGATTAGAGTGTGACAACATGAGTCTACAAAATTAAATTTTTTCACAATATTCTGATTTTCTGAGATACAGAATTTTTGGTTTTCACTAGCTGTAAGCCATAATCCTCAAAATTAAAAGAAAGAAATGCTTGAAATATATCACTGTGTGTAATGAATCTATATAATATAAGTTTCAATTTTAAATTTAAATTACTGAAATAATTTTAACTTTTTGATATTCAAATTTTTTTAGATGCACCTGTATATGGTATTGCTGCGATTGTCAGTAGGATCATTTATTTTGGGTTGTTCTTTGGTGGTAAGTTATGGTAGTAACAAGAAATATACAGCTAAATTAAAAATAAATAAATAAATATATATATATATATATATATATATATATTTTTTTTTTTTACTATTGTAATGCTAGAATTATATTGTAGTGTGATTGATTGTTAATTCTCTCACCTAGAATCCTATACCTGCCTCCATTATCACGCTCTGTAAAAAGTGATTGGTGAGCTTTGGTATAACATGCAGACTAGCAGTGGGAGGAATTGCAATGCTTGACTGGGTTAGGATTGATTTTGCAAAGATGGGTTTTCTGGATGCATATAATGTCACATTTCTGTGTGTTTGCTTCTCTTTATAGAATGGAACATTTAAATGGTCTATTCAGGCCTTTTACATTTAAAGAAGTTGCTTTTAGGAGCCATGTAGGATTCCTGAGGATGCTTGGAGTAGCCTAACGTAACCGAGAAGAAATGGTGCTTAAAGTTTGACTTAACCACTTCCGGCCCGCGCTATAGCCGAAGTACGGCTACAGCGCGGACTCAAATTTCCGGGAGGCCATCTTTAAACGGCCTCCCAGTAACAGGCTCCCCGCGTGCTCCCGCGAGCGCATTGGGGAAAATCTGTGTCGGCCGTGTCCCTTGGACACAGCCAATCACAGATCGTGGTGAATGGCCAATCACAGCGGCCATTTACCACGTGATCGGACTGTGCAATGAGAGATGATCTCATATGTAAACATATGAGATCATCTCTCATCGCCAGCTCTCTTCCTCACATGGAGACTGCAGTGTGAGGAAGAGGAGAGCAGATCACCGGTAAGGGGACACAAAGGAATGTAATCAGGGCACTGATCACCAGTGACCTGATTACAGAAGAGGGGGAAAAAAATGCCACAACTGCCCACAGTGCCCCCCATCAGTGCCCACAGTCAGTGCCCATAGTGCTGCCAGTCAGTGCCCATCAGTGCCTGCTCATCTAGGCACTGATGGGCACTGACTAGCAGCACTATGGGCACTGCGTGTGGGCACTGATGGTGCTGCCCATCAGTGCCACCCGTCAGTATCCATCAGTGCCACCCTTCAGTGTCCATCAGTGCCACCCTTCAGTGTCCATCAGTGCCACCCATCAGTGCCGCCCGTCAGTGCCGCCTCTCAGTGCCCAGCAGTGCCACCTCTCAGTGCCCAGCAGTGCCACCTCTCAGTGCCCAGCAGTGCCACCTCTCAGTGCCCAGCAGTGCCACCTATCAGTGCTCATCAGTGCCGCCTATCAGTGCTCATCAGTGCGGCATATTAGTACCTCCTCATCAGTGCCCATAAGTGCCGCCTCATCAGTGCCCATCAGTGCAGCCTCTCAGTGCCCATCAGTGCCGCCTCATCAGCGCACATCAGTGAAGGAGAAAAATTTATTTATTTTCAAAATTTACTCACAGAAAATAAGAAAAACTTTTTTTTTTTTTCAAAATTTTCTGTCTTTTTTTTTGTAAGAAATAAAAAAGCCAGAGGTGATTAAATACCACCAAAAGAAAGCTCTATTTCTGTGAAAAAAATGATAAAAATTTCATATGGGTACAGTGTAGCATGACCGCGCAATTGTCATTCAAAGTGTGAGAGCGCTGAAAGCTGAAAATTGGCCTGGGCAGGAAGGGGGTATAAGTGCCCAGTAGGCAAGTGGTTAAAGGTACAAATAATATGTCATATACTGTAAGTAAAGTACAAATAGACAAAATGCCCTTGTGAAGTAAAAAGAAAAAATGTATAAGTGTATAAGGGCTTGAACTATTGCCAAAACATTTAGTGAACAACTTTAAAAAGTTTAAAATTGTGGGGAGTGGAAAGTGGAGCAGTGTCCGTAAGATCTGGTCTTTTTTTTTCATCACATATTATGATCCACAACATAGTTAACTATAACTGAGATACAGCTGTATATTGTGGTATTTATTTAAATCTAGTCCTATGGTATCTTTTGGAAAAGGTTTGGGGGAAGAAGTTAGTAGAATTCCTCATTTACAACAAGTATGAATTGCCTCCTCAGGGAATATTAAAGAAATGTTATCATTTCTGGTAATTGACTAGAAATTTAGGCTAAAGTCTCATGTCGATCTTAATGTTGGGCAGCATCGACTGGTTCTGTAGAAACCGTCTGACACTATGCCTGTGTGTACTTCAATGAGTCCGACAGAAGCCTAAAAGGTCTGCCAGCTGGCTCCCGATCAGCTCTCTCAGCAAATGGCCAGTGTTCTTGCGAGGGCGTCCCCGTCCCCTTGTCAGAACACAATAGAAAAGCAGGGGAGATTGCTGTACTAACATCCTAACATCGTTGTTAGTACCGTGGCTCCGACCTAAGCTGTCAGGTTTTTTTTTTTTTCGTTCAGCCCACTGGGTTGAACGAAAGAAAACTAGCAGTGTGTTCTAGGCTTTACTTTACACTTGTGGGGGGTGATAAAAAACACATGGTTAAGCTCCCCCTTAAGCTGAAGACGTAGCAAATAGGGGTGTACACATCTCTTTGCCGCAATGGTTTGCATCGCAGTAAGGCAAGAATTATCCCTCCTGTACTGCCCACCAAATGTGCCTTATCTAACTGAATGGGCCTGCACCCAGGTCTGGCCCTACCATGGATCCCACTGGGTCCATTGGTCCCAGGCGGCACTGTGAACAGGGGCGGCCACGGCTCAGCGGCAATACTGCCACCTCTATGTCCCGGAAATGCATTGTAAGAAGAATCTTACAAAATTGCCGGTATGTGTTGCTCAGTGTTGCGGCCGCTGGCCGGGCATAGCAGTACACAAAATACAACCATGTCTGCCTCAGTGCCTTCAGGCATACTAGTCACCTCCTGCTCCTGTGTACATTGTACATTTATGCTGGCACCGGCCCTGCTCACATGCAGCTTTACCCAGCTCAGGTCAGGTATAGTGCACGGTGTCGGCCAGCACAAGTTGCTGCCTCCCTATAGTGACTTTTGGCTGCTCCCCCCGAGTTCCGACCCTACTCCTCTCTTCCAGTGCCCGCTCTCTTTCTGAACACCTGAACCACCTCCACCACCCATTTCTCTCCCTGCAGTGCCCGCAATGAAAAGCAATTCCCTCACACCTGGGTGGTAGCAGAGCCTGGGGATGCACCATTCCAGCCTGGAGATACTCGCAGCTGAGCTGGAGGCGTGTGTGACATGATGGGGAGGAGCCGATACCAGGGGGAGGAGTCAGTAGGAATAGGAGCGGGAATGGTATGGAGGGATCTCACAGCCACAGTGAAAGGTAGGACAAAGTGCTTAGATAGTTCTCATTATACAGCTCAGTGACTGTACATTATGGATCTGACAGGAAAGATGAAAAAATTAGGATATAATGAGGACAGAGAACGGGACACAGACAAATGGGGGTAGTCAGAGAAGAGTACATGGGGACAGCCCAAAGGAGATGGGGAGGAAACAGAAGACATGGTGATTGGTGAGATGTGGACAGAGCAAGGAAGATAGGAACAGGGCAGGGAGATTGAGAAGTTAGAGCAGGAAATATAGGGACAGTCACAGTCTGGGTTGCTAAACCCAGATGAATAATTTGTAAAAAAAAAAAAAGGGCGCTTTTTTCCTGTCCATGAAGCTAGGTTCACATATATGCGGTGTGGGAAATGCAGCGAATCCTGTGCATTTCCCTCACCACATTGAAATCACACGGCATTCATGCAAACTGCATGGGGTGTAAATTTTAAGTTAATGACACCCCAAAATTATCTGCAAAGGGCAGTGCGATTGACAGAGTTGGATTGCATAGATGTGAGCACTCATGCAATCTGATTCCAGTGCAGGAAAAAAGGGTCCTGCACCTTTTTTTTGGTGCCATACAAACGAATGGCTCAAATCGCACCGTACAAACACTGCATGTAATTACATGCCGTGTCCCGAACCCCAGCTATGTTAACCCAACCTAAATGTCTGTAGACAGGAGAAGAACACCTGTGAATTTTCCAGCTCTGCACATGTGTAGCTCTAGAACTGACCAATTGTTAGACAGCTAAACGCTGCCTGACTCAGGTAGCATGGAAGGTATGGGAGGGTGCACGTGACATCATTCGCTTGGCGCCTGTTTCTAATAGTTTGAAGAAGACAGGCAGGAGGAGGAGGAAGGTCCAACAGCTTGCCTGAGCCAGAGTAAGCTGGCAGTGCCCTACAGGCTGCATTCCTGGAATGGACAACGATTTGGGAGGGAAGTGCAACTAGGAACCCTAAGGTAAAGGGGGGAGTAAGGAGGACACTTATTTAAGGGGGAACTCTGCGAACTCTTGTGTAAAGAGGAACTCTGATGTAAGGGGGTTCTGTCATCAGAGCCCTCTTACATCAGAGTTGCCAAGGCTCCCCTCTAAATCAGGTTGTCCAGGGCCCCCTTTTATCAGAGTTCCCCCTTACAGTTTAAAGGGGAACTCTGCAGATTCTGTTGAAAGGGCTCATTCTAACAGATATTGAGTCTCGTTCTCCACACAGAGCTGCTGTCTGCTGTGTGTCCATCTTGGAGCTGCATGCAGGCAGCCCATAAAAGTGGATGCAAACGCAGTAGCTGCTTTAGATTCATATATCCACTCCTACCCACATGACAAATTTTGACGTGCAACTTTGTCCATGCAGCCACTGCGTCTGCATCCACTTCTATATACTGCTTGCATGCAGCTCCAAGGTGGATGTATACACAACAGACAGCAGCTCAATATGGAGGATTGGTCTGAATGAGCCGTAAGGGGAAATTCTGGGACTATGATGTGATTCCTGGCCCCTGCACTCTATACATTATGTTGTACATTACATAGTCCTGAGACACAAGGTGTCCATTGTCTCAACAGTTACTGGTTTTAATGAAGTTCTTCCTCATGGTCCACTTTGACAGACAAAATTATATTCTTTTTGTGTGTATAAAAGCATATGTAATGGAAACATTTAAAAAGATTTATTTATGTCTGTGAGGCTGTTAGTTGTGGTACAGTAATTAGGAGTATTTTGTGGAACAATGACGGTGTTATATGTGTTCAGTATACAAAGTGACTAGGAAGAATCTGTTCATACATAATGGATTCACATTGTGGAGGGGAGGGGGTGGCCGGAGGATTGTGGCGCACCAAAATGCACCTTCACCAAGTCCCTTATCAAGTGCTGAGCATTGGCTAAAAAGAATCCCATCCAAACTAATGTGGTAGTTTTGCAAATATTGAGATACAAGTTAAGCTTTTGCCCACGGCAACAGCACAAGGTCCAAGCCTAGGTTCACAGCTTCATAGTTCTGCATGCTGCGTTTGCAGTGGCATAGCAGCCCATGATGTGAATGGGCTACTTTACCTGGATTTCATGCAGAAAAAAGGTTCCCTGAACCTTTTTTAAGAGGCAAGCGCACAGAAACCACATGTGCTTTGTCACCATGCGTTCCATGCCTGGGAAACCGCATCACATTGGGAGTGCCATTAAGAGTTAGAGGCACTCCTATGTGTTTTCTTAAAGCAGCACATTTCTTGTGCAGTTACATGTGGATATGGAAACACGTGCAATTTACATGCACTCCCACACCCACACAGATTTGAACCTGGAAAAATGCTTAGTTTTAATTATCATGATATAAAATAATGGATGTGGGGGCCTTTAGGTGGGCGTATTTTTATTTTTTTGGGGGAGATGGGGGCAGCATTATATTCTTGGACCCAGGCAGCATAATGTCTTGGGCCAGCCCTGCCTGCACCGCCCCAGAACCGCCTTGCCGCTGTATATTTAAGTGATACGGTCGGCAAGGGGATAAGGGCACATTAAAGGCTAAGTTCATCTTTGGGAACATATTGCATGTTACGCCTGCATTTAAAGTGCAATAGGTAACGTGTTCCTAAGAACCACCCTAGAGGCCCCCTTGTGATAGTGTGTGGGGGTTCTTCTCCCCCACAACTGCTGCCACATTTAAACTCGGTGGGGCTCTGCCAGCACACCATGTCATTCATTCAGAGATCTGTGAATTAATAAACTGCAAGTACCATCTGCCATTGCAGACGGCTTTGCAGTTCTCAATGGACTGCGAGTGCCATAATAAGTGTCCATTGACACTTCCTGTAGCTGAAAGCCCATACAGAGGTATGGGCACAAAGCTGTAGGCAGTGTCTGCAAGGATCTTGACACTGCACCTGTGATTCACTGATCGCAGGTGCAATGCTTTGCAGGCTCCGGTGGAAAAAAAAAAGTTTTTCTTCCTGCAAAAATATGTTCTATTATTTTTCTCTTCCGTTAAGTGACAGACACAGCTCCATATTCTTTACCATAGGTTATGCTGCCCTCTCCAGGAGTAGGACTAGGCAGACAACACAAAAGCTTGGCTAGGCACCGTAGGCCGTCCTCAGCTGGCATAATTTCCCTCTCTGCTTAGAGATTCCCTGTTTTTGTTTGCCTAGTTCAGGAGTAGGACCCAGTCTCCCTGACGGGCCCAAGGTCCTAGCATATTTATCTATTTTTTGCTGTTTTTGTATTTCTTCCTGGGTTGTTCCTGTGGAGATCTTCTAGCATTTGCTGGGTGGAGCGGTGGGCTGGACTATTGAAGTTCAAGTGGTCCCCCCAGCCCCGCCAGTGAGCGCGTGCAGACCTTAGCTCCACGCATGGTCGGCCGCGACATAGCCCCACTGGACAGGGGCTGGCCTGCGAGTTAAACCTCTCACAAGGTCGCATATAACCAGGTCTCGGCCTGAGTCACAGCATTTCTTCTGCCTTACCACTCCCCCACTTCGGTGGCAAGGAGGTTCCTGTCTTGGAAGTGTTACCCGCACGCTTCGCTGGATTGGTAAGTAAGGGCTCCCTCCTATACTTCCCTGGATGCGATGGGGGACGCGGGTACTCCCTGGGGTGGTCAGTACCTCTGGGCTTTCTCTCTCCCTGGGTGGCATTGAGCTAGCTTGCCTGCCTGTGCTCATGAGGGGTGACTGGTGCCCAGGCTGTGGGCGCCCCGGGCCTTGGTACCTGCGGGTGCGCTGTCCACCTGTCGCCCTTGGTGGGCTTGCTATGGAGTGGGTGGCCTTTTTTGGATCCCCTTTGGACAGCTGGTGGGCCTAGGGGGCAGGTGGCCTTGTATCCGCGGGTCCGAGTACCACACGGTCGGGCAGACCGAAAAATTTAGGCCACGGCTTTGCGGCCTTCTAGCTGTATCCTGGTTGGGGCAGCTCCAGTTGCAGCGGCTGAGGCCGCCATTTTATCCCAGGACATCCGTCTCATCTCCTTTCTCCAGGATAGTCGCGGGTTCCCCGCAGATCGTGCTCCAGCCTCCAGGTTTAGCTGCCCTGGTACTGTGGGGGATCCGCCTTTCCTAGTGGCACTGTAGGGGTAGCCTGTCTGCAGGTCTTCCTGCATAAGCGGCGGGGGACCCCTTGTAGGGTCCTGTTGAGTTGCCGACCCCCCCTGGGAGGGTCAAGGATGGCATTGGGGGTTGGCTTAGCAAATATGCCTACCCCTGCCCTCCTGTCTCATCAGATTCTGCATGTGGTTCGTGCATTGCGGATGCGACCACTCTACAGGGTCTGAGACCACATTTTCCTGACCCATCAGACAGTGAGGATGATTGGCTGATGTGCCACACAAAGGCGCTGATAGATGCACTGATTGCATCCGTGCAGGAGCCATTTATGTTGGAGGATGCAGCTGAGGCTGCTGCGGACATATCTGTTCCGTTTGTCACTCACAAGCCGTCCCGTGCGGTTATGGAGTTCTTATCAAGCTTATTTTAACAATTGTATCTATAGGTACTGGGTGTGTCCAATATGATCCTTGCTGATCCCAAGACGCTTTGCTGTCTGTTATCCCTTTGAGGAGTCCTTTCAGAGGAAGTGGACGGTCCCACCGGTGGTTTGTTCATCTATTTCCAGGTTAACTAAGGCAACTTTTTTTCCGGTGGTAGTATCCCCAGCTTTTAGGAATCTGGCTGACAGGCAGGTAGAATCTCTAAGGCCCTTACCTGTTTACTATGGCTGGTACCTTATTGCGGACTGTTTTGGCCTCTGTTCTGTTGCCTCAGATACTGACGGTATGGGTGACAGTTTTGCATCTGGTCATGGGGGTTGACCAGTTTCCCCCGCCTATGGTGAACTGGTGGATCGGTTGGTCCAGGGTCTGCAGTTTGTCTGCGATACATCTTTGGATGCGGTTCCCGTGGGTCTCTAAGGTATCTGTCTCGGCAGTGGTGCTTAGGCGTATTTTGTGGCTAAAGTGTTGGTGTACAGATCAAACCTCCTAGAAGGCCCTGACTGAATTGTCTTTTCAGGGCGAGCGCCTGTTCGGGGCTACTTTGGATGACATCATTAGGGGTAAGAGTACCCTCCTTCCACAGTCTGAGAAGTCATAAGAAGTTTTGTCGTCCCTTTGGTTTAACAGTCGGTGAGCAGGCTTCTCCAGACCTGCTGACAAGACCCCTTCGGCATGGTTTACCCCCATCCATATCTGGGGTGGGGGAATGTCTTCTTTGGTTCCGGGGCCGTGGACCTCCCGAGTCAGCGACCAGTGGGTTCACAAGGGGATTGTATCCGGTTCCAAGATAGAATTCCGTTCTTGTCCTCTGGAAAGGTTCCTTCCTTTCCTACATGCCCCCGGATCGACTGCAAGCTCTGTTATGGGTAGGGCAGGACTTGTTGTCCCAGGGCATGATCTTCCCGCTTCCGGTGTCGGAACGTTTTTGGGGGTTTTTAGTCATACCCTGTTGTAGTTCCCAGGAAGGAGGGCAAGTTCGTCCGATTCTGGACCTCAGACCTTGAACCATTTTGTGCGGGTGCAATAATTCAGGATGGAGTCTTTTCAGACAGTGGTGGCGTCCCTGCATCAAGGGGGTTCCCTGGCTTATTTTAGACATCAAAGATGCCTACCTGAACATTCCAATTTGCACCAGGCATCAACGTTTCCTTCACTTTGCAGTGAGAAAGGAGCACTATCAGTTTGTGGCGTTACCCTTTGGTCTAGCCTCCGCTCCTCCTCCGGTTGTTCACAAAAGTGTTGGCCCCAGTCCTAGCGTTGCTGTGTCAGTGGGGGATTGTTGTGCTAGGGTACCAGGATGACCTCCTCTTGGGAGCAGAGTCTCCATCGGCTCTGACAGCCGATGTGGAAATTACTCTGCAGACTTTTCGGGCGATCGGGTGACTTCTGTATTTTCGGGTTTGCCCTGGTTCTGACCAGGTGATTGGATTATCTGGAGCTGACTGTTTTCAGCTCTAGCTGGATGGTTCCTTTCTCTGGAAAAGTTACAGGAGTTACATTCTGAGATCCAACTGTTGCCAGCCCACATGGGGTCGTCCTTTCGGGCATGCATGCGAGTGTCGGGCCTGATGGTGTCCACCTTCAAGTCGGTTCAATTTGCATAGTTCTACATGAGACTCCTTCAAAAGGAGATTCTGATCAAATGGGACAAGTGTCACAAGTCGCTGGACAAGGTGATTTTTCTGAGTCGGGCGACAAAGTGTTCTCTGGTCTGGTGGCTGCGCTCCCCAACCTTGCTAAAGATGCCTATCAATGTCTTGGAACTTTGAGCGATCAGGCTTTGCCTGGATCATTGGATGGAGCAGCTCCGGGGACTCCCGGTGCAGATTCAGTAGGAAAATGCCGCAGCCATTGCTTGTGTGTTCACCAGGGTGGCAGAAAGAGTGTATTAGTGGCCCTGGATGTGTCCGGCATTCTAGGGGGGGCAGAACAGTTCGTTCTTGCCCTCTCGGCCGTGCACATTTCTGGCATGGAAAATTGACAGGTGGATTACCTCAGGAGTCGTCTGGCGTTGGACCAGGAGAATGGTTCCTTTATCTGGACCACAGGAGACTGGTAGGAGACTGGACATTGCGGCATATATTTTCTCCGGCGTCCCGCTGTTCAGCCAGGCTATGCACTTTCCAAAATGTATCAAGGAAGCATATACATATGAATACATTCTCCTTATCCCTCCTGGGTGGCCCAATCCATCTACAGCTCTCCTCAGCATTTAGGGGTTCAAGTCCTCTTTAAGGTATATATATATATAAAAATTTGTTTCATTTTTTTTCATTTATTTACTGACCCTAGACTTCATGAATCATATCATGATGCTGTATTCAGTAATGGTCTTTTTGGACAGAATGTATTCATATGTATATGCTTCCTTGATGCTTTCATAATATTTCTTTATATATAGAATGTTCACTTGTGAAAGATGTCCGTCAGACTCCTGAAGAAGCCATTTTGAAGATGGTGAAACATGTAGAGCAGACATATTCAAGTGTTTTCTTGTGCTTTTATATATTTTAAAAGTATTGTCCTTGTAACTAATTTCTGTTTGAATAAAGTATATTTGTATTTTATGAAAAATGAAGTTTTTCTCCATCATATATATTCATTGGCACCTTAAAAGTCCCACTTTCACACCCATTTGTCCTTGAACCCTATTAGATGTCTATCTACCTAACTCAGATCATTTGTCTTTTTTGCAGCAATTGATCCCGGTAGTCCTGGGCTTTCGGGAGGGGCACCTCGTGATGGGTGTAGATTTTAACTATGCACCTGAACCACTTTTGGACTCTTCAAGGGGAACTTCATCTATCTCCCATACACGGCTGTGCCGTTTACAGCGGGAGCTCTCTCTCCTTGACTTGACTGATCCCTGATGACTGATGCACCCAGGTGAGCGAGACTATACTTATTACTATCTGACCCATAATGTCTACACCCGAATAGATCGCATCTTGATTCCTCAAACCGATGTCCCTCTAGTAATCTCTTCTCACATTGATACGTTTTCTATGTCAGACCATGTTCCTGCCCATGTTATTATTGCATGGGAACCCAGGCCAGTCAGACCCAGTACATGGCGGCTTAATTAATCGCTACTCCAGTTCCCAGAAGTCAGGGCAGAGATAGAAACTTTGCTTTCTAATTTTTTTGAGGACAATGCGGACGTGTCTTTGTCACCATTAGTGATATGGGAGGCCCACAAGTGCGGCATCCGAGGGGTTCTTATTCGTATCGGAGCACGACGCAAAAAAGAGCAGGAGAGTAGACTGACAGCTCTCTGCTCCCGGGTAGAGTTCCTTAGTAAACAACACAAGCAGTCTTTAGCCGCAGAAAATCTTGCACCTTTAACCCGAGCCAGAGAAGAACTAAACCGTCTCCTGTTTTAGAAGATGGTTAGGGGTATGGCATGGGCTAGGAGACATTACTAGGAATTTTCAAATAAACCGGGGGCAATGTTGGCACGGGCTTTAATTGGCCAGAGGAAGGGAACATATATTTCTCCTATGCAGACGATCGGCGAACGGGAGGTACATACCTCGTCAGCTATTGCAGACGAGTTTCGTTCATTTTATCACTCTCTCTATAATCTAGCTACCCCTGACAGAATGGTGTCTCCCGAGAGGAGAGGGAATTGTCAGAGGCTTATCTTCGGGAGTCGGGAATGCCCTCCGTCACAGCAGAGCAGGCATCTGCTTTGGAGGGGGAGATTGCTGCTGTGGAGTTATCCTCTGCCCTCTCACAATCTAAACCCCACAAGGCCCCTGGCCCGGACGGGTTTACCTTGCTTTATCACCAGCAGTTTATGGCACGTTTAGGTAAGCCCCTCCTAGCTCATTTTAACACGGTACGTGACGGCGCGCCGCTGCCCATTGATTCTCCTAGGGCTTATATTGCCCTCATCTTTAAGGAGGGGAAGGACCCTCTGCTATGTGGCAGTTTAACGGCCCATTTCCCTCCTTAACTTTGACACCAAGCTGTTCGCGAAGATACTCGCGAATCTACTTTTGCCCCACATTTCCCACCTGGTACATTTTGACCAAGTGGGTTTTGTGCTGCTCCGCGAAGCTAGGGACAACACGACCGGGTCATTGACCTGGTTCATGCGGCACGGGTGTCCCGTAGTCCGATGGTGTTATTTTCAACCGACGCGGAGAAGGCCTTTGACAGAGTGGCCTGGAGTTTTATGTCACATATTGGCTTGGGACCTCGGATGTTGCAATGCATCCGGGCTCTCTACTCCAGGCCGTCAGCAGCTGTATGGGTTAATGAGTGGCGGTGAGACTACTTTTCAATTTCCAACGGCACCCGTCAGGGGTGCCCGCAATTGCCTCTTATTTTTATTCTAACGCTGGAACCTTTTCTATGCTCGATACGTCGGTCAACTGATATATCTGGCTTGCAGGTTGCTGGTGATCAACATAGGGTGGCCACTTATGCGGATGACCTTATGTTCTTCGTCACCAACCCAATTATTTCACTCCCGAACATCTTAGCTGCTCTCCACACTTATGGTTGTCAGTTACCTTGATGGAGGCCGAAGTGCTAAGAGGGCTTCCCTTGCAGCTCGGTGCGGATCACCCCTGGTGGTGAAACAGGAGATGACACGTCCCAAGGAGCACTGGATGCGGATGGATCCCTGATGGATGGATGGTGATTCAGGACCACTTCCAGGAGATCTATAGATGCTCAGAGAAAAGAGACAAAGGTTAATGCCAGGCCGAGGGTCATACACAGATAATCAGTCCGAGGAGATGAAGGTACAGAGGGCCGTACAAGAGAGAGAGTCCGTGGGATCCAAGCCAAGGTCGGTACACAGGAGATTCAGCAGAGGTGTCTTTTAGAGTAAAGAGTGGTCAGGCAAGCCGAGGTCAAACGAAGGAGAGATGCAGGTAAGTCAAAGGAGCAAGCCGGGTCAAACAGGAACAACAGGAAATCGGACAGGTCACGGGTACAGGAGCTGATGATAAACCAGCACTGAAGCACAGCCAGAGAGTGCCTTCTATAGGGCCAGGGCTGGGGAGATGGGCGTGGTGACACACCTGTTCTGCCTCCGGTGTTCTATTGTTGCTGAATGCTGATTCCTTTCCTGACAATGGTGCTCTATCTAATTACAAGATCAATCTTGCGAAGTCGGCGGTGCTTAATGTATCATCCTCGGCACAAGAGGAGTGCTCTTTACGTGCCTTTTTCCCGTTACACTGGGCTGTGGGTTCGTTGGCATATTTAGGGGTTCATATTACGGCCAATCTTTTAGATCTATTCAGGAAGAATTATATCCCCATGTTAGGGATTATAAAGGCAGATCTCTGTGCTTGGCAATCCCTGACCTTGACTTGGCTCGGGCGCTGCAGCGCGCTTAAGATGAATATCTTGCCCTGGCTCCTCTATATATTGCAGGCCTTGCCGATCGCTGTCCCCCTATCTTTTTTCCAACAGACCCGGACATTGTTTCATTCTTTTATCTGGGCTTCCAGGTCCCCCAGGATTCAGCTGCAGACTTTGTCTTTGCCGAAGTCGAAAGGGCGAGTGGGCCTCCCAGATATACTTCGATATTACCGCTCTTCGAATCTTGTCCAAGTTCTGGATTGGCATTGTAATGTGTCTTCCAAGCGTTGGGTGGGCTTGGAGGTTGGTGAAGCTGGCTAGTTGACTCCGCCGGCCCCCTCTCTTACGCCCCTACTGGGCAACCCGGATTTTCCGCTGGGGTGTACGAGCGCCAGGATGCGCGGTCTGGCCCAGATCAGTAGGATACACTTACTAGATGTGTGGTAATCTGTGCCCACTCATGGGGAGATTGCCGCATGGCCTGGACCGGCTTTGGACCATCTGAGTATTTGCCAGTTGCGACATTTTCTTCTCTCCGTTCGACAGCGGGGCTATGTACTGCGAGCCCTAACTCCATTTGAAGCTATGTGCAGAGTAGGAGATCCCCTTAAGCACACTCTGTCTCTATTTTATCTGTTGCTGGCGGATGAATCCGAGGGGCAACATTTGTCGTTTCTATCTCAATGGGAGTGGAAGCTTACAATTTCTCTGACGTCCGTGCAAAAGAACAAGATTCTGATATTAGTACATAAATCCTCTATGGACTGTAAATATCAGGAGGTAGGTTACAAAATACTTACTAGGTGGTACATGGTTCCTGTGGTATTGCATAAGATGGATGCGAGCTGTTCGGATAAGTGTTGGCGTTCTGGGTCGGAGGAGGGTTCAATGCTCCATGTTTTTGGGCCTGTCCCTCCTTGCGACCTTTCTGGACAAATGTCGCTACAGTCATTAAACAACTGACTGCGGTTGAAGTGGGAGATAATCCTGCGTTATGTCTTCTCCATCTCACGGGGTGCTCACTTTGAAAATATAAGATGTCTTTGACACTCCGACTTCTCAATGCTGCAAAGGCCTGTATCCCAGCCATGTGGAGACAAATTCAACTGCCAGAGGAAGTAAGCTGTGGTTTTCCAAAGTTAATGAGATTTATAGGATGGAGGAGTTGACTGCCACTTTAAAGAACATGGAGGAACAGACTAGAGACCGGTGGAAGCCCTGGGTGCACTTTACTGGTACTAATGCCTATCAGTTAGAGATTAATTGATTCGATCCCCTGAGGAGTGCTATTTATCTTTATAGTGGGCGGCCGTGGTGTCCCCACTCCGACCCTTCTTGTCCTATTTATTTAATTTTTTTTTTCTTTCCTTCATTTCCAGTAGTACATTAACAAGCATTTTTCCGAGAAGTAGAAATTGGCACAAATAAGTGCCTATTTAATCGGGTTTGACGATGTTAGCCTTTACCCTTTTTTTTTTTTGCACGTAATATTTTTAGAATATTTTATAATACAAAGGATTTTCATGGATAGTTTTCATTCTTTTTTTTTTTTTTTTTTTTTTGTATTTGCTTATATCTTTATCGGTAAAGATTAGCCGTATCACATTGGTATATATTGAGTCACTTCACCTATTTTATATGTTAAGAAAAGGGTGTATATGACCAATGTTCAAATGTGCCACATCCCTAATAGACAGTACATAGAGAGGGGTTCCCCTAAATGGGACTTTTTAGGCACAAAAAGATCTAGTATATAATAATCAAAAATAACTTAGATAATAATGGTGATTTTATTAAATGTGTATAAACAAAAAATTAAAAACAGATACAAGCTATACCAAATGACACCAATGATCAACCAAATGACAGAACTTTAACCCGACATGTTTCGAAGATAATAAACTTTCTCTTCTTCTTCAGGGGAAGCTCAAGTAAGTATTCTATTAACAGAAAAATATGTATATGAATGTTATATACTAGATGTATAAAAAGCACATTTAAAGATATTGTGTTAACATTACTTACAGGGTTGACAGTGTCTAGACTTAAATAGCTTGTACAAGGGGTTAAAACCAAGGAAGCTGGGCTTGATCTGACTGGCGGTGTGGGCTGCTGATATGTATATGCAGCTTGGATGGTATGACAGGGTAAGCTGACCCGAGACCTTCAATATGGGCGTCTGAAGTCCAATAAAGTTAGGAAGCCAAACACGGTACCATATCTTATCCCTCTTATAAATGGTGTTAAAGCCAGACAGCTGGTAAAAAAAAAGATCACAAGAAAGGATTGGGTTTAGAATTCTGATAATTCAATGTGTGGCAAGAGGAATGAGTATTGGAATTACTCAAAACTTTAGATTGCCAAATAATGTCGAGAATAGATTGAAGAAAATTGTTACTTGTACCTTAAAGGATGTGTAGATGGACAAACCGATCCTCTCCAGCGAGCAGACAGCAGATACTGTGCTGCCCGAATGCTGGGAGGGGATGTATAAAAGGCCATACTAATTAGGGAGAAGGAGGCATCAGCTGGCGTCCAGGACTGGGCTTCCTGGATCGCAAGCGCCGGGCCCGCCCCCACCCGACGTGTGCGCCGCATAGCGGCACAGCGCGGAGTGGGCGGGGCCGGCGTCTGCGTTCCACCGGCACGGCGTACGAAAACCGGAAGTTAAAAAGAACATCCGGTCCTCGTTGGTGCGCACACACCCACGGGGGAGTGGAGCTGGAAATGCACCAATGAGAGACATCGCCTGGAAGCGATGTGTCTCCACCGTGCCGGGACGCACACAGGGGAGGATCCGGGAAACAGCTCGCAGATAAACGGCTGATAAGATGCAAAGTAAAAAAGTTTAATCAGAGACATTTAATCAGCCAATATAGTTGGGCATGTTGATATATGTATATTAATAATGTATGTAACACCGCTAGAGATCAAGACCAGGCCAAGGTGTTGTAATGGAGACCACCTAGAGAACACAGATAGAAAAAGAGCATCAATAATACAAATTGGAAATATTCAAGTTGTACAATACAAATGTGGACATTAACATCATGGAAATGAGAAAACATCTGGTGTAATCAAAAAGAGGATAACAGTAGAACACAACAATGAAATTCATTATATGTTGTCTACATGTACAGAGTAAAAAAGTACGATACATATGTGGATATATTGCTCTGTAATTATCATTTTTCCATTCCTCCTGACTCAAAGCCTTCCAGGAATGGCTTGAAAGACAACATGCCATTTAACCCTGGTGGCTCAGTGGCTTTGAGGGAATAGATCCACCTCAACTCAAGTTGGAGGAGACTTTTGTTCCAGTCTCCTCCTCTCGGGCTGGGGTGGATACGATCAAGGATTAGGAACTTTATTTTAGGGAATTTTCCCCCGTGGACTGTGCCTACATGACGTCCAAGCGGGAGTTCTGGGTCAGACTTCCTCATGCTGAGGATGTGCCGGTAGGCCCGTCGCCAGAACTCTAATTTAGTTTTGCCTACGTAGAAACATTGACAATCACATAGCAGTAGATACACCACCCCCGCCGTGCGACAGTTGGCGAAGTGTCTAGCTGTGAAAATAAGACCGTTAGGCAACATGGGATTTTTTTGTGTCATCATGTAGCCGCAATAGTTGCAGCTGCCACATAAAAAGGTCCCTTTGTATTTACAGCAACTAGTGAGGGACTCATCCATGAATTCACTCCGAACCAACCTGTCTTTGAGCGCAGGGGCTCTTTTGAAAGTGAATTTGGGAGTGTCTGAAAGGTATTGGCCCATAATTGGATCGGATGACAGAAGGTGCCAATGTTTGGCAACAATCCGTCTGATTTGAGAATGTTGGTATGTAAATGGAGTTATAATTCTGGGTTCATCACTGTTGCTGTCCGTATTTGGAACCCTCTTTGGGGCTAGTAAAGCTTTCCTATCGCTAAGAAGAGCACGCTTATAGGCATGTTTGAGTGATTTTTTAGAATAACCTCTTCGTAATAATCTATCCCGCAGCCCACCGGCTGCAGATTGAAACGAGGGTAGATCAGAGCAAATACGTCTTAGTCGTAGGTATTGGCTTACTGGGATGGAACGGAGGAGGGGTGTGGGATGGAAGCTAGAACCATGGAGAATTGTGTTCCCCGCGGTGGGCTTACGGAAGAGTCCGCTGTGTAAGGTACCTCCTTCGTCCCTGGTGATGGCTACGTCTAAAAAGGTGACATAGTTGGAATCTGCATTCATAGTGAATACTAGGTTAAAGTCATTTTTGTTCATTCGTACGAGGCAAGCTTGGAGGGATTCAGTGGGGCCGTCCCAGATTAAGAACACATCATCTATATATCTGATCCACAAGTGAATGTGGTCAGTATATATAGATAGTGCTTCATCCTTCAAGAAAAACTCCTCCCACTCCCCCAGGTACAGGTTGGCGTAAGATGGGGCACAACAGGTGCCCATCGCGACTCCCTGCACCTGGAGGTAGTGGGAGCCATTGAAGGTGAAGACGTTGTGGGTTAAGATGTATTGAAGGAGATCCAGAATGAAAGCGCTATAGGGGCCTTCCTGTCCATGACGAGATATGATATGCCTAACAGCTGCAATACCCCTGTGATGGGGTATTGAGCTGTAAAGGGCCTCTACGTCAATGGTAACTAATAATGCAGTGGGAGGAATCCACAGATTTTCGATTCTATTTAAAAAATGAATCGTATCTTTGATGTACGAGGGTAGATTTTGGACAAATGGTTGAAGGAAGGCGTCTATTAATTTGCTTGCATTCTCAGAGATGGATCCCCTACCCGATATGATGGGTCTCCCCGGGGGGTTAGTGGCGTTTTTATGTATCTTGGGGAGCCCATAGAAAGTGGGAATTTTGGGGAACTTGGTCCGAATGTATTCCCAGGTGTGTTTTGGGAAGATGTTATTCAAATAGGCAGAGTCCACGAGATGGTAAAATTCTTGGTGGAATTTTAAGACAATATCAGAGGTAATTCGTCTATACCAATTAGGATTATTGAGTATGTTGGTACACATAAGTATGTATTGGGTATTGTCCATGACGACAATGTTGCCACCCTTATCCGCTTGTTTTATGATGATTGATTTGTTAGCAGATAGTTTATTGATGGCTTCTCTTTGTGTTGGAGTGATATTGGGGTATGGAATGGGTCGAATTTTTAGTTTTTCTATTTCAATAGAGACTATTTTCAAAAATGCATTCAAATTTGCGTTTTGAATGGCAGGGTATGCGTCAGATTTCTTCCGGAGATCACTTGACAACTTCAATAAAATGATTCTGACTAAGAAACAAAAAATTCTCAACAAAGATAGGCATACGTTCCAGCAAGGCAAAGCCTACAATTGGTCCAATAATAGGAACAATTTTAGGGCCCCCAAAAAGGACACCAACACATTTTATACTCACTTCTCCCCAAAAGAACCTTTTGTGTCCAAAACACCTAAAATATCTAGTGATCGTTCCAAACGACCCTACCAAAGCGACACTAGTTTAGAACAAAAATCTAAAAAATCCAACACCAAACCAGCCCCAAAAGAAGGTCTTTCCCCTTTTCCACCACCAGCCACAGCACATACACTAGACAATCTGTCTTCACCCTCCTCCCAATCTACAACCACCTTGGCCCCTCCCACTATGCCCACTAATTTGATTTCCACAATTAATTTACAGGAACAGACTTTTTTAGATCTTATCCACCAACGTGCCCTACAAATGGCTCCTATGTCCAACACTCTAGCACTCCCACCCCTTCCACAAACTTAACACAACACTCTCTTCCTCCTCCCCCTTCTTCTTCTTATTCCAATTCATCAGATTTTTCTATTGTCAATTTGTCCAATTATAACCTCTCTGAGGACGAAGTATCTGTACTTCAGAAAGGTCTTAGTTTTTGTCCAACTATCAATACCCACAAATTTGACATCATTAAAGACCTTCATCTGTTTGCACGGAAGTTGAACTTCAAGTGCGTTTTCCATAAAGACAACAAAAAGTCTGAGGCAAAGGATCCAATTTTGGACACTCTCATCTCTCTCCTCGAAGAGAATGAAAATCTCATAGACCGGGTGGATTTAGACTCCTTGCTTGCAGGTATCTCCACGGACTCTACGGAGAAAAAAACACCTACAAGTGATCTCCGGAAGAAATCTGACGCATACCCTGCCATTCAAAACGCAAATTTGAATGCATTTTTGAAAATAGTCTCTATTGAAATAGAAAAACTAAAAATTCGACCCATTCCATACCCCAATATCACTCCAACACAAAGAGAAGCCATCAATAAACTATCTGCTAACAAATCAATCATCATAAAACAAGCGGATAAGGGTGGCAACATTGTCGTCATGGACAATACCCAATACATACTTATGTGTACCAACATACTCAATAATCCTAATTGGTATAGACGAATTACCTCTGATATTGTCTTAAAATTCCACCAAGAATTTTACCATCTCGTGGACTCTGCCTATTTGAATAACATCTTCCCAAAACACACCTGGGAATACATTCGGACCAAGTTCCCCAAAATTCCCACTTTCTATGGGCTCCCCAAGATACATAAAAACGCCACTAACCCCCCGGGGAGACCCATCATATCGGGTAGGGGATCCATCTCTGAGAATGCAAGCAAATTAATAGACGCCTTCCTTCAACCATTTGTCCAAAATCTACCCTCGTACATCAAAGATACGATTCATTTTTTAAATAGAATCGAATTTTTATATATGGCTGTATATCTGTTAACGGTAACCGTTTCCTGGAGTTTTTAATGCTTGGTTATTTATTATTCCTTTTATGAAAATGAATAAAAAATATGAAATTTAAAAAAAAAAAAAAGACGGCACATTCTACTCGGGCACTTAATGCTTCTTGGGCCATCCGTCATCAGGCATCAGTGGCGCAGGTTTGCCCAGCGGCCACTTGGTTGTCGGTGCGTACTCTTTCACAGTTTTACAAAGTGGATGTTTTGAAATCTGCGGTTGCCTCCTTTGGGCGCAAAGTTTTGCAGGCTGTGATTTTAGAGGGTCTGTTTTTACCTCTTGAGGGTGTATTTCAGGTTGGGCTACTGTTCTAGTTAAGCTACTATTGCCTTGATTGGCTTGTGTTTAGCCTTGGGTTTGTTGTTCCCACCCCTCATGTTTGGCACTGGTTTGGGATGTCGCTATGGTAAAGAATATGGAGCTGTGTCTGTCAATGGACGGAAGAGAAAATAGGATTTTTGTACTCACCGTAAAATCCTATACTCGGAGTTCATTGACAGACACAGCACCCACTCCTCTAAGGAGTTTTTATACTTCTGTTTAGGGATCGACCGATTATCGGTGGGCCTGATAATCGTAGGCCCTGGTACCGTTGATCAGAGCCGACGGTCGGCTTTATTGTAATAGCAACTGATGCGGCTGAGTAGCCGCTCGATTTGCCATTACAAGGAGTGGGAGGAGACGTTGTGTCGTTTCCCCACCGGGAGACCCGAACAACCAGCCGCCACCTCCGCCGGCTGGCCGAAGACCCGAATAAAGCCGCATTCGGCTCTGATCAGGTCTCCGATGTAAAAACCCAGAAGTGATGTTATGACATCACTTCCGTGTACTGGAGCCTTAAAGGGGCCAGATTTTAAAAAAAAAATGACAGCATTCAAAACAGCCAAACTTGGCGTTTTGAATGCTTTTAACCACTTGCCGTCCCCCGCAAGTACATTTACTGCGGCGGTCAGCCCCTCCTGGGCAAAGTGACGTAGTACTACGTCGCTCGCCCAGGAGCCTGTAGGAGGTGAGCGTGCGCCGCCGGAGGCGCGCTCCCGCTCGTTCACTGAGGTCCCCGCGCGAGTGACCGGCGGCTCCGATGTCCGCCGGCCACTCGCAATCTCCCACTGGAGAGGGAGAAAGGCAGGCGGCTAATGTAAACAAAGCCGCCTGTCATTCTCCCTGATGTAACAGCAGAGATCATATGATCCTGCTATGTAGGATCGTATGTCTCTGTGGTTACATCAAAAGCCACGCCCCTCTACAGTTAGAAGCACGCCCCTAGGGACACACTTAACCCCTTGATCTCTAATAAAGTTAACGCCTTCCCTGCCAGTGTCATTTTTACAGTAACAGTGCATATATATAGCACTGATTACTGTAGTAATGTCACTGGTACTCCCAAAAGTGTCAAAAATGATAGTCAGGGGTCCGATCTGTGCAAAAGATAAATCAGCGCAATTAAATATAAAGTGATGCAGTGCTCAGACCCAATAAATTGGGACAATAAATAAATAAAAATAAAAATGTGGGTATACAGCAGCTATATGAAACCTCCCTCACTTGCGGGAGTAAGAAACTGTAAACAATATATATATATGTGTGAAAGATACACTTACTAGATGTGTGGCATAATGGCTTAGCTCGGTGCCTAGAAGCCAGTTTAGGAGGATCAGAAGGAATTGTACTGCACAGGAAGATTTTCAGCAACAAGTAGGAACTCTGAGGCAGAGGTTCGTTGAAAAAGGGTATGACACCTCCGAATTGGACAGAGAGATTGTAAACGTTACCCCTATGGAACAGAAGAACCTTGTGGAACCAAAATGCAAAACCAAATCCACTTCCCCTCACTTTGAGTACGCATTTACTACAAAATTTTCCTGCAATTATAAATGGCTCAATTATGTTTTTAAGAAATACTGGGGTGTCCTGCAAGAGGATAAAGTCTTGGGACCCGTTATACCGACTCAACCCAAGATAATCTTCAGAAAAGCGACAAATCTGAAAGATCTGATAGCTAGGAACCCAGTAGAAAGGCCATTAACAACAGCGATATTTCCAAATATGAAGGGCTTCTATCCTTGCAAAAGGTGTCGCATATGTTTAGAAGCCACCACTGTGAGAACAAACAAATTCAGTTCCTCTGTAACAGGGAAGGAATACCCTATTAGAGAGTTCATTACATGTGACACTAAAGGGGTTATTTACCTACTCCAATGCGAGTGCAACCTACAGTATGTAGGGAGAACAATAAGAACAGCTGGCATTCGCGTTGGAGAACATCTAACTAATATCCATAATGGATTCCCAGGGCACAGTGTTTCTCAACACTATGCCACATGCCATAATAAGGATTCCAAGAAACTAAAAATCACAGTGATAGAGAAACATGTCCCCCACTGGAGAGGCAGCAACCTACAGAGGTCTATTTCGAGACGTGAGACCTTTTGGATTTATGAGCTGAAGTGTTACAGACCGAAAGGCCACAACATAGACTGGGATATTAATTCTCACATCAACAATAGTTAACATACATATAGCTAGTATATACTCCCTCATATCACCCATGGGCATGATACATCTTCATATATGTTCAATACACATTTACATGTAGGTTCATGTTTTTAACAGATGTATAATTTTAATATGAACATATGATCTAATTTTAAGATTGATTGTATTTAAGATGTTACATATGCTGGAATCAAGGTTTCAGTTTTTTAATACATCCTAATGGGAATTCGATTAGCGTCACCATAAAAGTATCCACAGAATACTTCTGGTGTCACTGTCGGAATTGCACATAAATTTTATATTTTAAAATAATTTTAAATTAAGAGTTTTATTTTAGGGACATTTTAACCTAATTTAGGAATATACCCCTTTAAGGTTTTTATTCGGTATAATACTTATTAATGAGAGCGGCCGACGGGGAGGAGCCAACACAGGAAAAAGCAGGGGCAGGAGATGCTGTAGAGTATTGCAGTGCCGAAAATATGTTATCCTAATCTGAATTGGATATAGGAGGCCACCCCGATATCGGACCATTATTATGTGCAATACATTAGAAAACTGAAGCCGTAAGATCCGCGATCGACTTCCGGCGCCTCCTCTGCTGACACCGGAAGTGACGCGGCTTCCTTTAGAATAAATAGGACGGAAGTGACGGCGCGCGAGAACCTCCTTTCTCTGAAGATAGCCAATAGGCGGAAACGCGTCAGACAGGAGGCGTGCCGTCACCACGTCGCTCGGGACCCGGGCTGCAGCCGGACCCAAGCTATACAGGAATCCCTCATCGCTCCATAATACTAATGCAAAGTTTTTTCTGATATCATGTAAGTGCAATATATTTTTAATAAAGTACACCTATAAGGGTAATGCACTATAGCAGTATTCTTTTTACATGTTATACTGGAATGCAACGATCTTTCCAAACGCTTTGAACAAGCGGCTGTCAGTGCCATCTGAATACAAGGTCTGATTCGCCTGAGAGCTGCGTAACAGTATCTGGTATCCATATCCATCAGAGGCTGTCAATACCAACTGGATACAGAGACACACTCGTTTGAGAGGAGTATAACAACGCATGTTATCTCTATCCATCTGGTAAGAAGCCCAGCGGGCCACTTTGAACGCACGGTGGGGATCACCATTGTTTGATTTTAGAGCACTGGAATCGTTTAATTTTGCTAAGGAGAGCACTTACTTTATTCTGTCCGGTAAGGAGGAATTCCAACAGGTGGAGGGAATTCAAGTCACCATTTGTTTTCAACACCATCTGTCACTTATCACATCACTGAAGATTGTTCAATATCGACACGTTGGTGTCTTGGGACTTTTTTCTTTATACACTATTGTATATTGTACACATTGCACCCATATTCTTTGTTTGATTTTGAAGGTGTATAATTTATTGGTTGCAAATTATTGCACAGTTATCTAGATATAGCGCACCACTTCATCACACAATATATATATATATACAGCGCTATATAGATTCAATAACCAATAAAGTGACAATTTGCATCATATAAATAAATATATGGGTCTACTGACGAAGTTGTGACGCAAAAGCTTAAGACGCCACGCGTATAGAGGGCGGAGACTCGGACGGACGAGCGGCGACCCATCAGCACGGCTCCCCACAGCTGCAATACTGTTTGGTGTGTACGGTCCGCACAAGCCCTATTGTGCAGATTCATGTGAGTGTATTTTCAGTTTTGATTCTAATAAAAGGATAATAGCAGTGAACACTTAGATCCTTTATTATCTTTACCCACATACCATACCCATGAAATTGTGAGAGATCGATCCAAGAAGTGGCATCCCCTACACTTTGCTTATCCTTAAAGAGGATTTACTGCTGGTTTAATACTTCAGTGAGGTGAGAGGCCATCTTGTGGCTAAACGGTGGTGGTGTCACTGGCACTTTATATATGGAGACATCTATCAAGCACCTTGATTGATTTTGGCTCACGGGTTGACTCATGTTTTAGTGGACTTTTCATGCACTTTACTTTGGAATGCACTTTATGGACACTATATATATTCCACCTTAAGAGGAATATTTATTTATATGATGCACATTGTCACTTTATTGGTTATTGAATCTAAATAGCGCTGTATATATATATATATATTGTTTACAGGGGTCCGATCTGTCCGCCGCAATGTCGCAGTCCCGCAAAAAAAAAACGCAGCTCGCCGCCATTACTAGTTAAAAAAAAAAAACAATAAAAATGACATAAATCTTTCCCATAGTTAGTAAATGCAATAACTTTTGCGCAAACCAATCAAAATACGCCCATTCCGATTTTTTTTACCAAAAATATGTAGCAGAAAACAAATTGGCCTAAAATGTTAAAAAATTTTGATTTTTAAATTTTTTGGGGGAATTTCATATAAAAAATTTGAAAAATATTGTTATTTTTTCAAAATTGACGCTCTTTTTTTGTTTATAGCGCAAAAAGTAAAAATCTCACAGGTGATCAAATACCACCAAAAGAAAGCTCTGTTTGTGGGAAAAAAAGGACGTCAATTTCATTTGGGTACAGCGTCGCACGACCGCGCAATTGACTGTTAAAGTCACGCAGTGCCGAATCGCAAAATAGGCCCTGGTCTTTGAGCAGCCAAATCCTCCGGGGCTTAAGTGGTTAAGTGCAGAGGAGGGGTTTAGGGTCTTGAAGACCCCGGATCCCTCCATAAAGAGTACCTTTCACTGCCTAATACGGTCACAAGGGATGTTTACATTCCTTGTGAAAGCAATAAAAGTGATCAAAAAATTTTTTTTAAAGGAAGGTGTAAAAATAAAAACTTTAAATATGCAGAATATTGTCACCTAATATCGGCAATCGGCCTGAAGGGTGGTCGGAAAATCAGTATCGGCCCTGAAAAAAATGATATAGTTGATCCCTACTTCTGTTACTGCTTCTGACAAAACTGAGTATCTCTAAGCAGAGAGGGGATTATGCCAGCTGAGGATGGCCCACGGGGGGTAGCCAAGCTTTTGTTGTCTGCCTAGTCCTACTCCTGTAGAGGGCAGCATAACATATGGTAAAGAATATGGAGCTGTGTCTGTCAATGAACTCAGAGAAGGATTTTATGGTAAGTACAAAAATCCTATTTTTTTTCTTAAAAAAATTAACTTATCGTTTAAGGAAAACCAGAGTAAAATTGGAGCCATTTCTCAAAGTTTATTCTGCTGAATGAAATAGGTTTCTATGGGCAACAGTTTTTGCAAACTTGACATTGCAAACTTGTTGTCTCTTGTGTGGCAGTAATTTATTTTTATCATGCACATCTTGCTGAGCAATTTTCATAGTGGAAGGTCACTGTTGGCATTAGTATGTGAGCAGTATATACAGAACAGCCAGTGATGCTGGCAGTCATTTTCAGACAAAATTAGTGGTAATCTTGGCTATTCAGACAGCATAATTGCCATTATTCTGTACAAATGTGTTTGAAAGGTTACTTTATTTTTGCATTAGTCAAAACCTGATTTAAATAGTTCCTTCCAAAAGATCATTTCTGTATATGTTCTGCATATTACAAAGAATGTAATTTGGCAATTTATAACAAAACCTTTCCTTATGGAAAAATACCTATTATATTACATCAAGAGGGGATGGTCTAACACTTGCAATTGTAAACACCTCCATCCCTAAATCCCTCTCTTTTGTTCCTTTTCTTTTTTTTTTTTTGTTAATTTTCCCCTCCCTTTTTTATTGGTGACACCTGAGGTTTGTCCAATCCTCAGCAGTGCAATTGCTTCTCATTATTATAAATACTTTCTATGGTGGAGGCGTGGGCTTGCCTGATGAAGGAGGAGGTCCTCCGAAACGACGTTGCAGCCCGCCCTCCACTCTCGGTTCAGTGTACGTTCCTGTCGGCTTCCGTGGAGGAACTGACAGACTTGTCCTTCTATTTCCGGTTCCGGGTTATTACCTTCCTGCTGTACGGCAGACAGCGGTGAGGCTGCCCAGCCAGGGAGCCCACGCCATTTGCAGCATCACCCGGCATTGCCGGTATTCAGGACTTCCTTCACCACTACACAGGACCCGCCACACAGGACCCAGATGTGACTGTCCTTCATTTGCATCTTCCATCGGATCTACTGTGGGGACTGTCCTTTTACACCATGCATGCTGTTTCATTGGAATACCTGTTTTTAACATGTAAGTTACTATATTAAATTACACAGCTGTTCATCTACCTTTATGACTTGGCGCCCTTGTTTCTTTTCCCTAAAAGAAAGATAGCCCTAGCGGGACTTTATATGAGGTGGATGCAATAGTCACTGGGAGTAAAAGAGTACGTTGTATTATCAAATAAAAATATATATAATAAATATATGTACATGACCACAAACATAGTTACAAGACATATAGGGCATGTTGAATATAGTAGCAAGATAACAGCATGGTAGCATATTGAACATAATAAAAGCATATCAATATTACATGATGATAAATATTCTGTATTGGAAACTCTACGCATTCCGTGGGTCCTTACGCCCACTCATCAGGAGTACAAGGATAGATCTGTCTGAAAATAATCAAAAAACATGTCAGTATCCACTATGTCTTATATTGGCCAGTAAATGTGGAGTTTCAAAAGATATGTGTCTGTCCCAAATGGGGAAACTGCACTTACTTCTGGCTAAATCAGACTGGTAAACGCTACCATGAAGTGGGGGTAAATTAGCTGAAGGGGCAAAGATATGCTGCAATCAAGCGGAGAGCCAGGCTATTGATCCACCCTTTTTCACCACATGAGTATATCAGTATATCATACGTATATCAGTATATCATAATGTAGAGGTATGTACTGTATCCCAAGGTGACTCCTCCATGCTTCTTGATTTCCTTACTATTTTACTTTCTCCCTTTCTTCTTCTCTCCCCTTGGCTATATCTTTGGTCATTGCACTTTTTGTCCCCTCCACTCCATCTTTTCTCTTGCCCTGTCTTGAGCTCCCGACTCAGGGACATCTCACTCTCTCTGGTTACTTTTGCTTAAGCACAGGCATCACTCCATGATGTCAATACCCTAAGACCCCGTTCACACTGGGGCGATCCGACTTGCCGGGGCGACCACACAGGTCGCGTTGCGCAGCTCGCACCGCGACCTCAGAGCGGCCGGCACGGACATAACATTGAAGTCAATGCAGGTCGCTCCAGGTCGCCCCAAAGAAGCTCCGGACCCTTTTTCTAAGTCGGAGCGACTTGTGTCGCTCCTATTAGAATGGGTCCACAGCTTCTCTATGCGAGACGACCTGTCAGGCGACCAGGTAGCCTGACAGGTCGCCCCAGTGTGAACTGGGTCTCATGGTTTCTTTATTTGTTTCAATCTGAATATATTTACATAACATTGTTACTTTGTATCATTATTATCCCTGTGCAACTTCAAACATGTCTTAATCCTATTGATGCTTTCTAACCAGACTAGTCTACTCACTTTCTTCACTTTATCTTTTGTGCCACAGTACTTCTGCTATCTTTTCGGTTCATCAGATGCACAGATACCAGAACTTTTTCTTGGGTCTCTAGTTTCTTCCTCTCCTTTTTTCCTTTTTTCCCTTTTTTGTTTGCTTTCTCCTCTTCTTGATTCTGACACTGGTTTTGCTGGAACACACTTCCATACATAAATACTCTTCCCTTTGTGGTATCACCTTGGGATACAGTACATACCTCTACATTATGATATACTGATATACTTATGATATACTGATATACTCATTTATATATTCGTGTGTTCACAGCCAGTGTTATGTCATCCATTTTGATCCACCCTTTTTCACCACATATGTTTCCTAGCCTGGCTCTCCGCTTGATTGCAGCATATCTTTGCCCCTTCAGCTCCCGGATCGGACGAATTTACCCCCACTTCATGGTAGCGTTTACCAGTCTGATTTAGCCAGAAGTAAGTGCAGTTTCCCCATTTGGGACAGACACATATCTTTTGAAACTCCACATTTACTGGCCAATATAAGGCATAGTGGACACTGACATCTTTTTTGATTATTTTCAGACAGATCTATCCTTGTACTCCAGATGAGTGGGCGTAAGGACCCACGAAACGCGTAGAGTTTGCAATACAGAATATTTATCGTCATGTAATATTGATGTTGATATGCTTTTATTATGTTCAATATGCTACCATGCTGTTATCTTGCTACTATATTCAACATGCCCTATATGTCTTGTAACTATGTTTGTGGTCATGTACATATATTTATTATATATATATTTATTTGATAATAAAACTTACTCTTTTACTCCCAGTGACTATTGCATCCACCTCATATAAAGTTCCGCTAGGGCTATCTTTCTTTATTGTATTACATGGTGGTTTTATTTTCAGAAAACACAGAAATACATGAAAACTGAAGAAGACCAGAGTATGGAAAGATCTGAGTGATGGGGCTACTGAATATACACTATATCTATAGTTTTCATTATCTAAATATTGTTAAACAATAATAAAATAACATTATTTTACTGTCTGTATTTTAACTATGTAACATTTTGATGGACACTTGCTTTATCGTTTTTATATATCAGGAATATAAATGAAATAGGAGAGTGAGAAAATGGTAATAACCTTAAATTTAAAAAAAGAAGGTTGGAATACAGAAGAAAGATTGGTGTCACTTACCCAAATGCATCTTTATTTACTTAACTTTACAATTAAACGTTTTTTTGGGTGACTTTTCATAACGTTACTACAGAATATAGTAGTCTACAATTATTATTAACAAAAATATTATAAGCCTATGTCACTGGATTCATGCTTGCTTCGCCCACTGTTCTCTCAAAGCTGTACAGAGTAAGTAGATTATATAATATGTGACCGCTGGATAAAGCAGCCCAAAGAAGATATTTAGGTTCCATTCACACCTGAGCGTATCGTTTTTGGGTGTTTTTTCAGGCGGTTTTTGCAGTTGTATGGAGGCAGGCATTGACATCTGACCAAAAACGCTTGTAATCTGCCAAAAGAGAAGCTCATGTACTTTTTTGAGCTTCAGACATTTTTTTCAGGCAACAAAACACTCATATGTTAACAGGGGCCATTGAAATTAATACGATTTTGCTTGTTAGGCATTTTGGAACTTCAGAGATGAGCGTTTTACTAGGTGAAAAACGCTCAGGTGTGAACAGGGCCTTATGCACAAAATTAGTGTGATCTGATAATGAATTTATCTTCCTAGCTAAAAGTATAGTGTTAATAGGTTTAAAGATACTTTAATTTCTGCCTCCATGTTTTCAACTCTGTCACCCAACTGCTGCTACATGATTCATGATCTTTAAGTTTTGCCTTAGCAAGCACCTCACCTCCTGATCTCTGTGCTCCAGGGATTAGTGCAGGCATGCCCAACCTTTTGAAGAGTGTGGGCCACTTAAGTGACTTGGTAACTGGTCACAAGCGGAGCTGGTGGTTGACAGACACAGCCCGCTTTACTCTATAGACCCTCCGATCTGCCCAGGCACAAGTAGATGGATCCCCTTCTGTTTTTTTAGCAGATCAGATTGGAGGTAAGTGTGTGTAAGCAGACATAAGTCTGTTTACATCTGGCACTCCATAGAGGTGAATGGAGGGTCCGATTGGGCCCACCTGCAAAAACGGACAGGTGGACCCGATTGGACCAGTTGTGTGAAAGGGGCAAAAAGCTGCTTGCACACTGATGCACTGCAGTTTCCCCGCACTATGGGTACTGTGCAGTGCACCTGTGGCTTTCCTGCGGGTTAGCTGCATTTGGCATAGACTTCTATTATATCCTGCAGGTGTGGTGCACTTTCTGAAAGCGCACCAAAATTCCTGCATTCAGGAGTTTTGTTGCACTTTCAGAAAGCGCCCCAATCCCCAGGGTAATAGAAGACTATGGCTCAGTGCAGGTAACCCGCAGGTGCACCTGCAGATAATTTTGAAATCAGCCTAGTAACCACTGCAGAAGAGAGGTGCCCATATATACACATGATTTTATAATATAAACTGACCTTTATTAATAATCTTCCATTCTGGAATCTCTCCTGCTAAAGGTATTGCCCACTGTTGCTGTCCCAGACAATTGCAGCTGGTATCACTCTTCCTGTAACAGGAGCTGGTGCTATACAGGAAGACACCCACAGCCATGCTTTCTTTAGCATTGGCTCCATTTAGAACACTGATGGTCTGATTAGAACACTGATGGTTTGGGATAGAAGGTCGGGAACCTGTGATCTGATCTTGCTGACCCACTATCAGGAGGTTGCAGGCCACATCAGAGGGCTTCCGATTGGGCACCCCTGAATTTCTTATCATACAAGATTTATATAGCGCCAACGGTTTATGCAGTGCTTTACAGTATAAAAGGGAGAAAGTACAGTTACAATAGAAATAAATACAAGAGAGTTAGGAGGTCCCTGCTCATATGAGCTTGCAATCTTAATAGGGTGGGTCAAGTAGTATAAAAGGTCGTAACTGTGGGGGGGATCAGCTGATGGAAGTGATAAAAAATTGATTGGAGGAGTGATAGGCTTCCCTGAAGATATGAGATTTCAGGGATCGCCTAAAGGCAGGTGGAAAGTTCTAGAGAATGGGAGTGGCTCTGGAGAAGTCCTGGAGACGAGCATGGGAGGAGGAGACAAGGGAGCTAGAGAGCAGTAGGTCTTGAGAAGAGCGAAGAGAATGGTTTGGGTGATATTTGGAGACAAGAGCAGTGATATAGCTCGGGCAGAGTTGTGAATGATGTTGTATGATGATGTTAGAATTTTGAATTTAATGCGCTGGGCGATCAGAAGCCATTTTAGGGATTGGTGGAGAGAGGTAGCAGACACTGAGCGGTTGGTAAGGTAGATGAGTCTGGCAGCAGCATTCATGATAGACTGAAGAGGAGATAGCCTATGGAGAGGTAGGACTATGAGAAGGGATATGCAATAGTCAAGGCGAGAGATAACAAGGGAGTGAATGAGTAGCTTGGTCGTTTCATTCGTTAAAAAGGGGAGAATTTTAGAGATGTTACAGCGGTGAATTCTACAAGCTTTTGACAATAATTGGATTTGGGGCTGAAAGGACAGGTCAGAGTCTATGATTACACCTAGCACCCTGGCGTGAGGGGAGGGATTGATGGTTACATTATTGATCTTGATGGAATAGTCATGGCACAGGAAGGGGGGAATATTATCAGCTCAGTTTTAGAGAGATTTAGTTTAAGGAAGTGGTGTGACATCCATGCTGATATGTATGTGCTACCATCTCAATCACTTAGATCTTACCGTCCGCCAATGCCAAGTGCGGCATCAATTACAAGTCCGCCACCACATTCCCCTTAAAGTGGAACTTTACCCATAACTTGAGAAAAAAAAAATAACATTCTTTAGCAAGGAACATACTGTACATTCCACATTATTATTTACCTCCAGCATTGCTCCTGTGTCTTCTTGCCGGAGACTGCCATTGTCCTTAAGCCTAAGAGCCATTGAGCAGCAGTAAATATTTAGGCTGTTAGGTGATCGGCCTTTAGTGGCTCAGATTTTTGGCACAATGCCAAACGTGGAGAGCAAATGAGCTGAGCAGGGTGAGACCGTGTATTACTGGATTTTAAACAGTATAGGCATTTATTTTTAATGTTATACATTGCTATACTTGGAAAAGGGACCAGCCAGGAGTGATCTAGCAGAACTTCATTTTCTAGCGGAACTTCATTTTCTGACTAAAGTTCCACTTCAGTTACAACCACTACATTTTGCCATAGCTTTACACCAATTAGGTTGCTTTGGTTTGGGGGAATCGGATGAGAACGGACTGCCTGTCTGTTCTCATCCGATCAGCCACACGGATGGAAAATAGGGTTTCCAAACATCCGGATTTGACGGACAGGATCGGATCGGATGTCAGCGGACATGTCTCCGCTGATATCCGCTGCCCCATAGAAATACATGGGGCATCCGTTCAGATCCGCCTGAAAAACTGACAGGTGGATCTGAATGGACCCTATGTGTGAAAGGGGCCTAAGAAAAACGGGGATGGGTGTCTGCTCAGACGAATTGATTAATATCTCTTTTTGAATTTTGAAATATATATTTTATTTATTCTTGTTGGGATCGCTCTAAATAGATATAGTAATTTAGGGAGTACTATCATTTTGATTGCTGTTATTCTGCCTAGAAAGGAAATATGGTAGGATTTCCAGGCTTTCAGGGATTGTCTGATCTTTAGTAGTAATGGTGTGTCATTTTTGGGAAACACATATTTTAAGTCAGGGGTAAGGTGTATGGCTAAAATGGAAGTCAGGGATATTTATTGGCATTCCTATGGACTTTGATATGTTAACAGATAGTCCTGAAACGGATGAAAAATTCTGAAGAGTATTCAATACGTTTGGGAGGGAGGTGAGAGGTTGTGTAATGAATAAAAGCATGTCATCTGCATACATGTTTAATTTGTATGTGTTATTTGCGGAAGTGTATCTCTTGATATCTGGATTATTTATATTGGCTGTAGCTAGTGGTTCAATTGCCAATGCAAAAAGGAGGGGGGGGGAGTGGCAACCCTGTCCTGTACCTATGCTGAGTTATAACCTGGTAATCTTATTCTGGTCTGGGTTGTTATATAAAGCATGAAAACCATGAAGATAATCTCCTGTCAATCCGTATCTGGGGAGAATCTTGTCAAGATAATCCTAGGAGATGCTATCAAAAGCCTTATTTATATCAAGGCTTAGTAATAAAAGGGAGTTTGATTTTGCATTAGCGTCTTGTATTAAATCTGTGGCAAGGCGTATATTATCCGTAATTTGACGACCTGGAATGAAACCAGATTGGAACTGGGAGATTAGGGAAGAAATTACTGAAGAGAGTCTGTTAGCTAATAGCCTACTGAAAATGTTGTGGTCATTGTTGATTATTGAGATGGGTCTATAATTTTGAGGAAGGGTGTGATCTTTATGGGGTTTAGGGATCAGGGACATGTTTGCGAGCAACATTTCCTCCGGGAATGTGCCTCCCCTCAGGATATCATTGTATAGAGTCATCAATTTAGGCGTAAGTTGAGGGGAAAATTGTTTATAGTAAAAGGAGCTGAATCCGTCTGGGCCTGGTGCAGAATTTTTCTTAACCTCCCTGGCGGTCTGATTACGTACAGATTTCTGTGCTAAAAGCGGTACATTGTTTTGCATAGAAATGAGCGCTTACGTACTGCGAAATGCATTGTGGTCTAAGCCTGAACTTTTGATCCCAAATACGTCATTTCCTGGCAGTGGAACGCACGACGAAACGCACGCCATCACCGCTATACTACTTTTAAGCCCTGAAGTGATCCTGCCGGTCGACAGGCCCATCGGCTTTTCATACAGCAATTAAGAGCCTTCTTATCGGTGCTTGGAAAGCACCGTACGAAGTAATCACCCATCTTTATTTTATCTTTAGTTTTATAAAATGGTATTACACTATTCTGGCTTCCTGTCTCCTATATCCCCTATACTGAGATATACATATAGAGACCTTATATGGGATTGTTGCTGCTGGAGAAAGTAAGTGATCCATTAACCCCTTGAAGCCCTAAGAGAATCCCAATCACATGACCCATTGAAATCCATTGAGGAAGGAGGAATAAGAGTGACCATACTTATATGTACCCAAAGCCTGCAGGGTCTGTGTGACCCACTTACCTCTGGTGAGCATATAAATATTAAACACCTTGCTCACTGGATCACGCGCTGGGAACACCTGATGCTTTTATCTCACTTCTGAAGAAATATATTTGTTCACTTCTTTAATCACCATATGGACTGAAATACTAATAGGGGCATACCCTGCACCTTAAGAAGTCACTATTTAAGTGATTCACTGTTTCCAGTCACTTTTGAGTCACAAATTTTGATCACAAGTGTCACTAATATTTCACTCATATTTTAAACCAGTCCATGAAATTGTTTTTTAAGTTGATATTTGCACTGATATTGCACATCTATTTTTGGTTTTATCTACCTATTATATAAATTATATATATATGTAGCATGGTCACAGCACAGTCACTTTAGCACTATATCACCTTTATAATATATTTGTATATATTGTGATCAGTGTTTGTAGTTGCATTTTATGTGTAATTCAGTTCTTCATCTATCGGATACACTTTATTTTACATAATTTATCAGCGCCCTCACACTTGTCACCTAATTGTTTTTTCAGCTTTATAGTTTAGGAGAGAATCCAACTCTGTTCTCTTGGCTGTTATTTTTTCCGCGATTAAGGGGTTGTGTGTGTTCATATGTGTTTTGTAGATTTTTTGGGGGACTTTTGTGATAGTTAAAATCTTTTCCCATCTTGGTTTGTTATGGGTAACTGCCAATCTAATCAGTTTACCCCTGAGGATTGCTTTGTGGGCTATCCATAGTGTAGAGCTTGAGGTTTCTGGGTTATCATTTAGAGTAAAATATTCTTCTATGGTTGAGGCTACATCTAACTGATGTGCAGGATCAGATATTAGGGCTTCATTAAGTCTCCAAGAATAAGGAGAAAGACCTATGAACGTGGTGGAGAAGGAGTTAATATGGTGATCAGACCATGAGCAGGGGGATATAGAGGCACTAATGGAGTTCGCTAAAATAATAGGTGTACAAAAAATAAAATCAATACGGGAGTATGAATCGTGGGGATGTGAGTAAAAAGTGTACTCACGAGCCCCCACATTCAAAGATCTCTAAGTGTCAAATAATTGCAACGTGTTCAGGTGATAATTGGTGGTTTTGGAGAAAGTGTTGGAGTGAACACAGTATTTACTACGGTCCCAGTTGGGATGAAAGACCGAGTTAAAGTCTCCGCCCAAGATTATGTTTGACGAGTGGTAACGCTCAAGAAGATAAAAAAAGTTGGTGAAAAAAGAAGATTGGGCGTCAGGGGTGTAAACATTACCTATTGTCAATTCGCGTCCAGCTAGGAGGCCTTTAATAATAATAATAAAATGACTGTCCTCATCCCTGTACACCTGTTGAACCTCCATAGGAAAAGTGCGGTGTAACAAAATTGCAACACCCTTGGTTTTGGAAGTTGAACTGGTGTAAAAGGATTGATTATAGGATTTATGAAAGTAAGTGGGATGTTTGTCCTTAAGAAAATGGGTCTCCTGTAATAGTAGGATTTTAGCGTTCAATTTGTTATATTAAAAAAAAAAATCCTTGTTCCTCTTATTGGGGGAGTTAAAACCTTGGACATTATGTTACAATATAATTACTGCCATGATAAAATAATGTGTTTAGAGGGCAAATTCAAAATGTGAATGGAAACTACCTGCCATAAACGGGGAGTGCATAGTTGAATATGATCTTTCAATATTTCTAAATGTTTAAACATGTTAAGCATGAAAAACCATAAAGCGATATATTCCTGAATAACATAATTGACAACATACCAACAAACCGTTAATGAAAAATAATTTGTAGTATTTTGTATAATAGCTGAACTTTACACAAGAATAGTATGTGTGTAAATTAAGATTGGGGTCTGAGGGAAAAGTCATCCTCAGACAACAATAGAGCTTTACATGGAGTATAAAATATCTCCAACTCTGCTCAACCTCAACGAGTACAACCATACCAAGCATAGCATACCATACCAATCGAATAACCCACGAGGGGGAGGAGAGGTGAGACTTACTCATAACATCTCCGCTTGGTATGTGTCCTGGAGAGGTCAGAGCCGAGTGGGGGAAAATCATGTCGGCATGTAAACAGGCAGCCGCCATGTAAAAACTAGGTTTAACCGTGCATACCTGACGAATACATTAGAACAAGCAAATATGAGATGAAAAAACAATAAGTAAGAAATTCTTATGATAGGAACTTTGCTCTAATTAGGGCTATTACAATATTATTGTTCCTGCACTACTTTGGTCCAACTTGGGCAAGATTTCAGCCTGTCGATTTGAATGTAAGTCGTATCCACGTTGGATCATCATCTTAACTGATCCAACTTGTCGCACTCGTGCTCTGAGGATCTTGAAGGGGAACCCCACCCCAAAATTAAAAAAAAACAAAAAAAAACGCGTTGGCTCCCCCCATAGATTTGAGGGGAAATCCCACAAAAAAACAGTGTAGGGCCCCCCTAAAAGTCTATACCAGACCCTTTTCCGAGCATGCAGCCTGGCAGGTCAGGAAGGGGGGGATTGGGCGAGCACCCTCCCCCCCCCTCCTAGACCATACCAGGCCACATGCCCTCAACATGGCAGTGGATGTGGGGGTCTGCGGGCAAGGGGCTTATCAGTATCTGGATCCTGCCCCTCTATGAGATTGAGTATGGGGTACATTGTACCCCTGCCCATTCACCCAAAAGAAGCAGTGTAGTGTTACAAAAAAAAAAAAGACAGTTTTTGACAAGTTCTTTTAATAAAAATTAAGAATGTCCCCCATCGTAGCTGCAACATGTATTCTTTCTCCGGTACCACCACCGATGTCTTCTTTTTCCGGTCTTCTCCCTCTGCTGATGTCTTCTTCCTCCAGTCATTTCACTCCACTGATGTCTTCTCCCTTCGGTGATATCTTCTTCCTCTAGTCTTCTGCCTCCGGTTATGTCTTCTCCCTCTGGTGATGTCTTCTCCCTCCACTGCTGACCCACTAAATAAAAAAAAAAAAAAAAAAAACGGTCCTCCTCCGACGCATGGTTTCCTGATGTTGGCAGCACCGTTGCCTGCCAGTTCTTAAATTGCCATGGGGTGTGGCCATCAAGTGACAACACCTGGAGACCACACCCCTTTGTGACGTCATGTGTCATGACAACAACCAGATACACAGCCTGCAAAGCAGACCCAGACCTGCTCCGTGGAGAGAACCTCTGCTGAGCATGCGGATCACACTTCCAAGAAGTGCCCCTTGGAAAGGGACCAAACTGTGCATGCTGCTGCTTTTGATCTGCTCAAAATACTGCCTGGCTGATATAGTGGGTTACTGACCCAGGAAAACCCATTACATTATGTAGATGGTCCATTTAGACATCTAGCAAATCAGTTGACCTCCCTGTCCCAGAAAAAAACATGGGACCCATTGAATAGAGGGGAAAAGCAGAACTCATGGTAAGACGGTCATCTCATATGTAGCCAGAGTATCAGAAAAACTAAGGGCATGGTATCTGTGTGTCCTTCAATCCCAACAATATGCAGAGACAGAAGCTTGTACATACACAGTTGCATATTACCCATGCTAAATAGAACACAAGTTTTGATTGGAACTGGTCTTTAAAGTAAAAGCCAGAAATTGGGTTTAGGTCCCAATAATGTACCATTCACAGCCAAACATTTATATTCCCCTTCATTTAAAGGAAATGTTTGCTGAGAGAATAGATGGGCAGCCATTGCCAACTTCTCTCTGAAAAGGTCTTGCCCACCTCCAATGTAGAGCTAAAGACTTTATTACTTTCTGAGCCCACGGACCTGGGACATGCATGCTATGACAGTTCTGCCTTCACTTTCTGCATGCTTGTATTAGATTACTGACACTAAAGGGTAGATTTACTAAAGCTGGTGCAGTCAGAATCTGGTGTAGCTGTACATGGTAGCCAATCAGCTTCTAACTTCAGCTTGTTCAATTAAGCTTTGGCAATAAAATGTGGAAGCTGAGTTTTTATGCAGAGTTGTGACAGATTTTGAACTCTCCTACTTTTAATTAAAAAAAATAAACCCTGGGTGTATTAAAGCCATAAGGTTTACACAAGAGCCAGGCATCTAGCATCTTCAGGAGGAGATTGAAAATTACAGGTATGACAATTTAATTCCTGGAAAATCAGTGGCATAGCACTATGGTGGTGAGTCACAAAGCTGTTCGCACTCGAGCATGTTCTAATTTGCACTCGCCTAGGTTGTGGGCCAGCTGACTCAGTCTTTACGGAGCGGTAGAAGAAATGACACCTGCGTACGTTGTACTGTTGGCAAAAAATCTGGAGTGCTCCCCATACCAGCTGTCACTTTTTGAAAAGCAAGTGGCTGCGTCATTTGTTCTCTGAGTTTTGTGAATGAATGAACTAAAAGTACTGACATCGTTTGCGAATGTCGGCTTGTACTTCATCCTGCAAGTGTGAAACTGCCTGGCCATGCGATGTACAAGCAGACAACTTACACTGACAGTCTGCAGGAGTCCTGCGATCTGCTGAAGAGCACAAAATGAGCATTTTTTTTTTTTTTTTTAACTTATGCTGGTCATACACTAGCCGAAAAATCATTCGAAAATCTGTCATTTCATTTGGTCCGTTCGTTCATTTTTCTTCCAGTTAATGGGCACAAATAGAAAATCAGTTTTAACTTTTCAAAGACAGTCAGTGCAGAATTAAAACATTCTGAATTACACACCTCTGTGCCGCCGCTGCTACTAGCCCAGCGGGGTGTATTTTTTCGATGATCCGTGTCCCTCTTTGAGGATCATGTGCTGGTCGGAGCGGAGGGACAAATTCTTCAGTTTCAGGCGCAATGCTCCCGCTCACATGTTCCTCCTTTCCCCGAGTGGCTGCGAGTCTCCTCTAGCCATGCGTCTCTTCCCTCTTCCTGGCCAATGGCCAGTAAAATCGCTTCTCTTTTCAGCCAATCAGGAAAGGGGACTCACGACCCGCTTCCTGATTGGCTGGGAGGAGAATCAGTGTGATAATAAAGAATATTAATTCAATATTTTCATATAACTGGGTAGGCTCAGGGCGCAGTGCTCTGTGCCCCGAGCCCACCATTTTTTGAAGCCTATTAGAGCCTCTGGCTCTAATCAGGTGCTTAAAAAAAAAAAACCCTATTGGAATCCATGCATCCGGCGCCCTGAATGGATGGGCTGCCACTGCCTGACTCCCCATCCCCATATACTTACCCGACTCCCCATCCCCATATACTTTCCCTTACTCTCCATCCCTAACTACTTTCATGACTCCCCATCCCTAACTACTTACCTGACTCCAGTGGCGGCTGATGCATGACTATTTGAGGGGGGGGGAGCGGCAAAACCAACACCCCCCTTCTGCGGGATGGCCGGCCAGCAGTCTATTACACCACCCCCCCTCTCCCTTGGGACAGACGGACAACTGGCCAGCCAGACAGCCAGCTTCCTTACCTCCTCCTTCTCCAAATGGCTGTGAGTCTCCTCTGGCCATACGTCTCCTCCCTCTTCCTGGCCAATGGCCAGTAAAATCGCTTCTCTTTTCAGCCAATCAGGAAAGGGGACTCACGACCCGCTTCCTGATTGGCTGGAAGGAGAATCAGTGTGATAATAGCGAATATTCGTTCGATATTTTCATATAACTGGGTAGGCTCAGGGCGCAGTTCTCTGCCCCCCGAGCCCACCATTTTTTGGAGCCTATGACAGCCTCTGGCTCTAATCAGGTGCTTAAAAAAAAAAAAAACCCTATTGGAATCCATGCATCCGGCGCCCTGAATGTAGATAAGGGGGCCGAATGCATGGATGGGGGGGGGGGCGGTGCCCCTGCACCCCTAATGGATGGGCTGCCACTGCCTGACTCCCCATTCCTAAATATTTACCCAACTCTCCATCCCCATATACTTACCCGACTCCCCATCCCCATATACTTACCCGACTCCCCATCCCTAACTACTATCCTGACTCCCCATCCCTAAAAAATTACCTGACTCCCCATCCCTAAATACTTACCTGACTCCAGTGGCGGCTGGTGCATGACAATTTGAGGGGGGGGGGCGGCAAAACCAACACCCCCCCCCTTCTGCGGGATGGCCGACCAGCAGTCTATTACACCACCCCCCCCCTCTCCCTTGGGACAGAAGGACAACTGGCCAGCCGGACAGCCAGCTTCCTTACCTCCTCCTTCTCCAAATGGCTGTGAGTCTCCTCTGGCCATATGTCTCCTCCCTCTTCCTGGCCAATGGCCAGTAAAATCGCTTTTTTTTTCAGCCAATCGGGAAAGGGGACTCACGACCAGCTTCCTGATTGACTGAGAGCAGAATCAGTGTGATAATAGCGAATATTCATTCAATACTTTCGCTATTGTCATACAACTGGGTGGGCTCAGGGGCGCAGTGCTCTGCCCCCTGAGCCCACCCTTTTTTGAAGCCCATTAGAGCCTCTGGCTCTAATCAGGTGCTTAAAAAAAAAAAAAAACCCTATTGGAATCCATGCATTCGGCACCCTGCATGTAGATTTGGGGGCCGAATGCATGGATGGGGGGGGCGGCACCCCTGTTCCCCTAATGGATGGCCACCACTGCCTGGCTCCCCATTCCTAAATACTTACCCGACTCCCCATCCACCAATACTTACCCGACTCCACATACACCAATACTTACCCCGACTCCACATACACCAATACTTACCCTGACTCCCCATCCACCAATACTTACCCCGACTCCCCATCCACCAATACTTACCCCGACTCCCCATCCACCAATACTTACCCCGACTCCACATCCACCAATACTTATGCACCGTACACACGTGCAGATTATCTGAAGACTTTTGTCTTCAGATTTACCTTTTCTATGTAGTGCAAGGGCCTGCCGGATTGCATACAAATTGAAAGTGTTTAGGTTTGACATCATATTATATGGTTTTGGTAAGTCTACAGACAAAAGTCTTCAGATAATCTGCACGTGTGTACGGGGCATTACCCCGACTCCACATACACCAATACTTACCCCGACTCCCCATCCACCAATACTTACCCCGACTCCCCATCCACCAATACTTACCCCGACTCCCCATCCACCAATACTTATCCCGACTCCCCATCCACCAATACTTACCCCGACTCCCCATCCACCAATACTTACCCCGACTCCCCATCCACCAATACTTACCCCGACTGCCCATCCACCAATACTTACCCCGACTCCCCATCCACCAATACTTACCCCGACTCCCCATCCACCAATACTTACCCCGACTCCCCATCCACCAATACTTACCCGACTCCCCATCCACCAATACTTACCCCGACTCCCCATCCACAATTACTTACCCCGACTCCCCATCCACAAATACTTACCTCGACTCCCCATCCCTAAATACTTACCTCGACTCCCCATCCCTAAATACTTACCCGTCTCCCGTGGCGGCTCGTGCATGACAATTTTAGGGGGGGGGGCGGGAAAACCAACCCCCCCCCTCTGCAGGACGGCCGCCAGTCTATTACACCACCCCCCCCCCCCCCCTGGGACGGCGGACGGCTGGCTGGCCAGCTGGACAGCCAGCTTCCTTACCGCCTCCTTCCCCGAGTGGCTGTCAGTCTCCTCTGGCCATGCGTCTCTTCCCTCTTCCTGGCCAATGGCCAGTAAAATCGCTTCTCTTTTCAGCCAATCGGGAAAGGGGACTCACGACCCGCTTCCTGATTGGCTGGGAGGAGAATCAGTGTGATAATAGTGAATATTCATTCGATATTTTAATATAACTGGGTGGGCTCAGGGCGCAGTGCTCTGCGCCCCGAGCCCACCCTTTTTTTAAGCCTATTAGAGCCTCTGGCTCTAATCAGGTGCTTAAAAAAAAACCCCATTGGAATCCATGCATCCGCCACCCTGCATGTAAATTAGGGGGCCGGATGCATGGATGGGGGGGGACGGGCCGCCACTGGGAATCTCCGGGAATATTTTCAAGGGGAGGCTTCTGGAGAACTGACAACACCAAATTGAGGTCCTACGACGGCAATGGAAAATGCACTGGAGGAACCAAGTGTCCCATGCCCTTAAGAAAAGTATGCACCAAGGAGTGTGTGGCCAATGGGCATTGAAAGAAAACTGCCAACGCTGAGACCTAGCCCTTGATGGTACTCAAGGCCAGGCACTGCTCAACCCCTTGTTGTAGGAAAGCCAAGATCGAGCCAACAAAAAGGAACGAGGGTGAACCCAGAGGGATTCACACCACGCAATGTACGTCTTCCACGTACGATGGTAAATCTTCCTAGAAGTAGATTTTCGAGCTTTTAACAGCGTAAGAATCACGGAGCCAGACAACCCTCTGTCCTTCAGCACCTGGTTTTCAACAGCCAAGCCGTAAAATCCAGCAACTGTAAAGCAAGATGGAAGATTTGCTCTTGGGATAGCAGATCTTCCCTGAGAAGGAGTCTCCAAGGAGCATCGGCGACCAGCCATACCAGATCGGCGTACCAAGACCGGCAAGGCCAGTCTGGAGCCACTAGGATGACCGGAATCCCTTTTGTTTCGATCCTCCATAGTAGTCTCGGCAGAAGCTGGAGAGGAGGCAAGAAGTAAATCAGACGATACTGACTCCAAGAAGCGACTAAAGCGTCTGTAGCGACGGCTAGAGGATCCTGAGAGGCCAACAGATCAACCTCTGGAGTACCCTACTGGAGACACAACTGATGAAACACCTCCGGATGAAGAGACCATTCTCTTTGGTCTAACGCCTGTCGACGGAGATAGTCCGCTTTCCAATTTTCCACCCCTGGAATGTGCACAGCAGAGAGGGCTGGAACTAATCTTTCTGCCCACCTATGCCGACTACGTCCCGAGCCGCCAGGAAACTTCTTGTGCCCCCTTGGTGATTGACATAGACCATGGCAATATCTGATTGAATCCACACCGGACACCCCTGGAGACGACTTGTCTAATGATCCAGACAAAGTTTTCTTCCTGAGACCAGACCTCCTGAGCACAAACTGTGCCGAGGATGCCTCCCCACCCAGACAGGTGCATGCAAGTCCAAAGAGATGACCGTCTGCTAGTCAGCAAAAGCTAAATTTGCCTCTTGCAACTTTTGAAATTCCTCCAGAGGAAGAAACACTCTGGCTGAGGATGAGTCTGGAGTCAGACCCAGATAGACTAGGCTTGTTGGACGGAACCAGGGCAGACTTCTGAAGATTCAGAACCCAACTGAACTCCCTCAGCGTTTGCAGAATAATCTCCAAGTTGTCCAACAAGGCGGACGACGACTCTGCTCGTAAAAGCAGATGCTCGTAAAAGCAGATCATCTAGGTACCCCAGTACCACGATCCCCCACTGATGCAGAAATGCTAGAACTGGGGCCAACACTTTCGTAAAGACCCGAGGAGCAGAAGGGAGACCAAAGGGTAATGCCACAAATCGATAATAATGCTCCTCGCCCATGACAAAGCAGAGGAAACGCTGATGGGCAACACATATTGGGATGTGAAGGTAGGCATCTTTGATGTCGATAGAGGCGAGGAAATCCCCCTGATGTAGGGAGGCCACCACCGTGCACATGGACTCCATGCAGAACTTTTGTATCCGCACAAAGCGGTTTAGCGCCTTGAGGTTCAGTTTTGGGCGTACCTTGCCCTCCTTCCTGGGAACTGTAAACAGGTTTGAGTAAAAAAGCCTTGAAAACTTTCTGACTTTGGAACCAGAACAATCACCCCTTGAAGTAACAAATCTTGCACCGCCCCATATAGATCCTTTAAGCGATCTAGTGATGGGTGCAGGTTGGAAGGGAAGGACCTTTCCGGGTGATATGATCGACATTCGATCTTGTAGCGGGAGCGAATGACTACAAACTTGGCCTGGTTTAGGAAGGTTCACGGACCCGGAAAACAGCAAAGACGTCCCCCACCCCAGATATGGGTGAGTGCGCCCCTTCATGCGGAGGAATTTTTTTCTGCAGGTCTGGCAGCACCTGCTAGTGGTTTGCATGACCAAGACTTTTTGGAACCGCTAGCAGAGGCCTGAAAGGGTTTAGGTCCCTTGTCTGGAGACCCTGAGGGACAAAAAAGTTGCTTATGAGCCGAAAGGGAGGGTCCCGTCTGCGAAGGGACTCTTCACCCCTGGAAGCCTGAGGAAGAAGAGTACTCTTTCTCCCTGTGAGGCCCTTGATGATGTCATCAGAGGAAGCTCCAAAAAGGTGATTCGCCACGAAAGGAAAATCAGACAAGGCCTTCTTAGAAGCCTGGGCCGCAGACCAGCATTTCAGCCAGATAATGCACTGCAGGACCACTGCTGAGACAGACGGTCTAGAAAGCAGGGGAGCAGCATCCCTTGGACCAACTGATCCGCCACCTCCACCAAGGCAGGGGGGAGCTGCTTCTTATCCAGGTCCCGGTGTAAAAGCTTAGCCCACTCGGTCAGAGTTTGCGACACCAGGGCAATAGTAATTACCGGCCTAATCGCCGAACCAGCCACAGCCAGTCAGCCACATATGGCGGGCAAGAGCTTTTGCCCTCTTATTAGCTGGACCTGTAAAGGCAGGGGACTCCTCAACCGGAATTAAGATATCTTTATTTGACCTGGAAACCGGTGAGTCCACTACAGATGGAACTGTCCACCGGTAACGCAGTTAATTCTCATAAAGATACCGCAAGCAAAAATGCTTGGCAACCACTACATTTTGGAAAACTCCACTGTTTTGTGACAATGTTGTGGAGATCAGCGGAAAGAGGAACACCCTTGCCACTTTGGAGGGCTGGTGGTTGCCAAAAGGAACCGATGCCTCAAACGCAGCATTGGCCGCAACCTCCATTTTTCAAGTTTCACGCACTGACACAAACAGTGCATCCACCAGCACCTAAATAAGCGCGGCTAGAGGAACAGAGGAATCATCCTCACTATCTGAGCACTCAGGGTGCGTGGATGCAGAACAAGTAGGGTCGCTATATACTAAGCTCACCCTGAAAAACATACTCAAGGGAGGCCGCCGACTGCGATCCCGCAAAGGGGACGCCAGCCAAGGGCACACAATGGACCACCTATCGGACCCAGCAAAAAACAAGGGGGGGGGCGTCAGCCTTCGAGCCCTCATAGAGGACATAATATGATATAGCCCCCATGATGCGGAAGCGCAGGCAGAGTACCCTCACAGAACAGGGCAGGTGTCCCACACAATAAAGGCGGCAATGCTGTCATTAAAAAAATGAAGCGCCCTCACAGCACTACCCCTTCCAAGAGAGGTGCCAAGCTGACCACATGGCCTAGCAGGCTGCACACCGCAGCCTGAAATTTTTGTGGAGGCCCAGTTGGCAATTGCACAGATCCTCAGCCTGGCAGGCACCAAAAAGGAGAGTGGGGACTTCAGCTACACACACTGAGGCCGCCCCCACCCCCCCAATGGCAACACCTGACTCGACCACATGGTAAACAGAGATCCCCGGCTTCTGGGGACAGTCCCCAGATCAAGTCTGTCCCTGGTTTTGTCCCCAGATTGGATTTTTATTTTGTTCAATAAGTTTTTAATTGAGAAAAATATGCCATAGGTTACAAAACGGTGTCCATATCAAAACAGTATAAAGGCATAGACCTACATAAACAACTGTGAATGTGTTAGAAACCGTGTGGAAATCATCCACAAAAAGCTATTGACATACAGAAAGTTAAACATCATGTATAACACCAGAACCATAAATGATGAGCAGATTTCGCTTCCCATCAGAACTGATGGATAAAAAAGCATATTTTAAAAGGAGTAAAATATGAAGAAGAGAATGGAAAAAAGGAAAGAAAAAAAAAAAAAAAGAGAAAAAAGGTGACAGGACAAAGAAAAGGGGGGGGGGGGGGGGGAGGAGGCTGGCTCTTATGACTGGTACCTGAACATAAAGCATAAGAAGACAATATACAGTGTACTATTTGTTTTCATGACACCAATGCAGCATAAGTAGAAGAATACGTAAAGGAGAGCCAGCAGGCCCATATCTTATGGGCTCTTTCAGATTGATTTCTGTATTCTAAGGTCATGTCCTCCATGTGGCAGAGATAGTCAACCAACTGAAGCCATTGTGAAATGGAGGGAATGGTCGAGCTTTTCCAATATCTGGGAATCAAAGATTTAGCAGCATTCAAAAGGTGGGGGGTGATGGAGTTACGATAAAGGCGTGCTGGCGACTCCATACAGTGAAACAGTACCGTCCAGGGATTCCTTTCTACGGGGGAACCCTGTATTTTCTCAATCAAGTTCAAAACCTCCGTCCAATATGGTTTAATAACTGGACACGACCACCATATGTGAGCGTGGGTGGCAGGTTTACCACACCCACGTCAACACAGGTTGGAACAAGTAGAAAAAATCTTGTGAAGCTTAGCTGGTGTATGATGCCAGCGGGTTAGTAGTTTATAATTGGTTTCTGTGAGCTTAGAGGCAGTAGATGAGGCGGTCCCCGGATTGGATTTGAACAGGGGACCGGGCGATTTCAAAGACAGTCAGTGCAGAATTAAAAAAAGATTTTGAATTTTACACCTCTGTGCCGCCGCTCCCACTAACCCAGGGGGGGGTGTATTTTTTCCATGATCCGTGTCCCTCTCCGAGGATCATGTGCTAGCCGGAGCAGAGGGACAAATTCTTCAGTTTCAGGCGCAATGTTCCCCCTCGCATGTTCCTCTGCCTTGGCTCAAGTCCCGGCCAGCCTGCCTATCTCCTTGCCTTCCCTGGCAGAGTGAACTTCCTCCGCTCAGCTCCGCTCCTCGCCCAGCCGTAGCGGGGGCCCGGAGAGCTAGACTTGAGAAGCTGTGAGGAGGGCATCGGTGGCGGTGACAGGCAGAGAGGCAGCTGAGCTCAGCTGACAATTTCCAGCAGCAGGAACAGAGGATAAGCAGATCCGATCGTGGGACTGCCAGTACCTTCAATGCTTCAACACAGGTGTGCTTTGGGGGTGTCAGTGAAAAGACTACATTGTACTGTCCCTGTCTCTCTGGCATCATGGATGGTATCATAACTCACTGGCAGGGGGAGCTCTATCATGGCTCTGGCTGGCTGGCTCTGTCCCAGTGTGTCACATGACAAGGCTGCTTATTGGTCATAATTTAACAAAATCAGCACCCAGCAGCAATGTCATGTGACACACTGACAGAGCCAGCCAGAGCCATGATAGAGTGTCCCCTGCCTGTGTGTTAACATAATGTTGATGATCTTAACCAGATTCCGACCGCCCCATAGCAGATTTACTGCTTCAGAGTGGTCGCTCTGTGGAGGATCATATGTCATTAGCACAGTGACAGTGCATATTTGATCACTGTATTAGTGTCACTGGTCCCTAAAAACACAAATGTGTCCGCTGCAATATCGCAGTCCTGCTATAAGTCGCTGATTGCCACCATTATCAGTATAAAAAAAAAAAAAAGAGATGTCCTTGGTCACCTTATAGTAGGCCGCAAGCCACTGCCTAAATTTTTGAAGGTGCCCAGCTGCCAGGACGCGATCCCCAGCGGAGCAGACCGCCTAGCGGCAACGGAGGGGAAGGCAGATTCCCAAATGGGAGCCAGTGGCATCAGCCACCCTCACAGAGGCCGCCTCACATAGTTTCTAGTGAGGAGGCCACAAAGCCGTGGCCTACATTTTTGGCCAGATCCCGCCGCGAAAGTCGCGTACACGCGGATGTTAAAACAACCGCTTCCCCAGCCCAACAACAACCGCGGGGAGCCCAGAGGATGGCAGGGAACCCCCCAGGAAAACCAGTCAGCAGCCTGGTAAGCAGCAACTTCAACCAGCCCACCTTAAGAGCATGTGGCAACAGCCAGCTCATAACCTCCCCCAGAGAGGGGAGGGGGGCCCAAAGACCCACACTGACCGAAATTTTATTGGGGCTGGGGGGGGGGGGGAGGATGGGAACTTGGGGGTCCGACCATCCAAGGGAGGGGCCCACATCCACCCCAAAACTCTCCAGGGGTAGTGGGGGGACAGCTACTTACCACACCAGGAGCAGGGTGGGCACCGCCAGGAGGAAACGCTGCAACTCAGGCCGAAGCCAGTTCGTATGCGCCCTCACGAGACGTTTAGCTTGCAGGCTAGTCTCCGTCCAGTGGGGCTATGCCATGGCCGACCTAGCTCAGAGCTGCAGTCTGCACGCACTAGCTGGCCGGGCTAGAGGGATCTTAAGGATCTAGATTATCCAGTTTGTCGCCCACTCCAGTATTTGATTGTAGCTCTCACAGGAACAAAATAATAAAAAGAGGAAAAAATTTCATGTAAAAGAAAAAATTGCCAGGACCAGAGATTCCAGCAAGGAACTAGGTCCTTACTCCTGACTAGGCAGAAAAAAACTGAATACCTATAGCGGGAAGTGGGAGTATACCCCCAGGGACTGCCCCATAGGCGCGTTCAAGCTTTTTCTCTGCCTAGTGTCCTACTGCTGTAGAGGGCAGACTAACCCTATGGTCAAGAAGATAAAGAGCTGTGTCCATCAATGAACGAAAAAGAAATAGTTTTTTTTTCAGAATTGTTGCTCTTTTTTGTTTATAGCACAAAAAATAAAAATCGCACAGGTGATCAAATACCACCAAAAGAAAGCTTTATTTGTGGGAAAAAATTTTATTTGGATACAGTGTCGCACGACCGCGCAATTGTCAGTAACGCTGTATCACAAAAAATGGCTTAGTCATTAAGGGGGTAAAACCTTCCAGTCCAGAAGTGGTTAAGAAATAACTTCATGACAAATAATTTACAAGTACCTTGACTATAATATCTATCTTATCTAAAAAATCTATCATATATATATATATATATATATTTTTTTTTTTTTTTTTTTTTTTTAAACAAAGCATACATACTATTTTATCATATCACTAGCTTATCTACGTTTACTAATTTTTTTTTTGTATTTTTAATTTTTTTTGCAAACAAACAGAAGTGTGGGGGAAGAGGTTCAGGAGTTAACAGAGAATGTGACAATTAATCAAACACACAGATAACGGAATTTTTGTAAAAATCTTACCTGTAAAATTCCTTTCTCTGAGTCCTCCGACAGTCACCGCCATCTTCATATTCGTCACAATGGGGTATTAGACTTTGCTCCGTAGGAGTAGCTAGGCAACAGAATATGTCAATATTAAAGCTTTTAACATATCCCCACCCCAGGGGGTGGTCCCCTCAGTCTATACCCTCCTGCTTCCTGTTTCATACTTCAGTTTCAGTGGAATAGCAGTAGAGTACCTAAACCCCAAAAGAGGGGCGGGGGCGGCGACTGTCGGAGGACTCAGAGAAAGGAATTTTACAGGTAAGATTTTACAAAAATTCCGTTTTCTCTTACGTCCTCCGACAGTCGCCGCCATCTTCATATTCGTCACAATGGGGACGTCCCAAAGCAGTGCAAACATGAGGGGAGGGAAAGGCAGCCGCGCCTAAAGGCAACGCAGTCTCCACATCAAAGAAAGTAACCTTACCAAAGGAAGGAAACCAGCTGGGTAACATGAGAAAAAACTTGCTCAACGGGAGCAATAACCCAGGAAAAAACCAAAAACCCAGGGATAAAAAGAAATCCCAAACAGCCCAAAGGTCCAAAACAAGGGACCCTAAGGAACCGCCGCACTAAGAACCTTGCGGCCAAAGGAAGCATCTGCCGATGCTTGAAACTCCACTCTGTAGAATAGAGTGAAGGTGTGCACGGTCGACCAAATCGCCGCCCTACACACCTGGGCCACAGAAGCCCCATGACGACAGGCCCAAGACGTACTCAGAGATCCGGCAGAGTGCGCCTTCACAGGCATAGGGGAAACTTTTCCCTGCAAAGCATAGGCCTGTTCAATGGCCTGTCTGAACCAATTGGCGACGGCAGAAGCCGACGCCGCTACGCCCTTCCGAGAACCCCCGGAAGGACAAACAAAGAATCCGACTTGCGAAACGATTCAGACGATTTTAGGTAAACCCTAATCGCCCGAACAACATCCAAGGAGTGCAACTCCACCTCCTTCGGATATTTAGACTTCGCGCAAGGCGAAGGCAAGACAATGTCCTCATTGAGGTGAAATTCCGAAACCCTCTTCGGAAAAAAAGAAGGGTTAGGTCGCAAGACCACCTTATCTAAGTGAATGACCAGATACGGAGACTTGCAGGACAAGCTGCCAGCTCCGACACACTGCGAGCCGAAGTGATCGCCACCAAAAAAGTTGACCATCTTGGACACCATAGACAACGAGATCTACCTGATCCGTTCAAAAGGACCATGGTGTAACACGGACAGAACAAGATTCCAGTCCCAAGGAGGCAGAGGCACCCTCCTAGGAGGGACCAGATGCCCCTGAACAAAAGTGCCAACCAAGGAGTTAGATGCCATAGGACGTTGAAAGATAACGGCCATCGCAGACACCTGACCCTTGATCGTAGCCAGCGCCAAACGCTGGCAACACCCTTTCGAAGGAAGGACAACACCCTAGACACCGATTACGGGCGAGGTGAAAACCCCCTAGACTCACACCAGGCAAAATCGGCCTTCCAAGTACGGTAATAGACCTTCCCCGAGGAAAATTTCCTCGCGTCGATCAAAGTGTGAATGACCTCAGGGGAGAGACCCCTATCCCTCAGGACCTCGGTCTCAACAGCCAGGCCGACAAAGCCAGCGACTGTAAAGCAGGAGGGAATATCCGCCCTGGAGACCGGAGATCTTCTCGAAGAGGCAGACGCCACGGGGCGTCGACCGCCAAATACACGAGGTCTGCGTACCAGGACCGGCGAGGCCAGTCCGGTGTCACAAAAAACACTGTGTTCTGGTTCCGAGTTCAACCTGCGAAGGAACCTGGACAGCCATTGAAACGGTGAAAACGCATACAGCAGTCGGTACTGATGCCACGGAGCTACCAACGCATCTGACGCGTCTGCCCGAGGATCGCGCGGCCTTGCCACGAAGCCTTTTCACCTTGCTGTTTAGACGAGACGTGAACAGGTCTACCTCCGGAAGACCCCAATTCGCGCACCACATCTGGAAGACATCCGGGTGGAAGGACCATTCCCCCTGGTCCGGGGATTGTCGGCTTCAGATAATCCGCCTGCCAGTTCTCCACCCCCGGAATGTGAACCGCCGATATCGCCGGGACGCGTGTCTCGGCCCAAGACAGAATGTCGGCCACTTCCCAAGCCGCTCGGGCTCTCTTGGTGTCCCCTTGGCGATTGACGTAAGCCACCGCCGTGGCATTGTCCGTCTGCACCCGAACCGGACAGCCCTGCAGCCCGTCCGGCCAACGGTGAAGGCAGAGATTCACCGCACGCAATTCCAGAATGTTGATCGGAAGGGAGGAAACCTCCTCCGACCAAGTTCCCTGGGCGGACAGAACGCCCAGAACACCACCCCAGCCCGACAGGCTGGCATCCGAGGTGACCACCGTCCATGAGAGAGGACGAAAAGACTTGCCCCCCGACACCGCCGGGGACTGGCGCCACCACAGAAGATCCCTTCTGGTGCAATGGCCCAACGAAATCTGGAGATCCAGAGATTGCGGTCGTCCGTCCCACCTGGACAGCATCTCCGCTTGGAGACCCCGCGTGTGAAACTGGGCGAAGGGAATCGTCTCGAAAGTCGAGACCATCAACCCCAGACATCTCAAGCGCGTCCGGAGTGACGAGCACGGAACGTCCCTAAGGGACCTGACTTCTTCCTGAAGAGTCCTGAGTTTGTCGTCTGGTAGGAAGATCTGCGCCCGGACCGAGTCCAGAATCATTCCCAGGTAGGGAAGACGAATCGACGGACACAGCGTCGACTTTGGAAAATCATCGTCCAACCAAACTCCTGTAGAGTCAGCATCGTGATGGATAGGTCCTCCTCCAGACCCTGGCTGGTCGCAGACCGAACCAGAATATCTTCCAGATACCCCAGGACAGGGATGCCCTGGGCTCTCAACAAACCAGAAACCGGTGCAAGCACCTTGGCGAAAAACCGTGGAGCCGAAGCGAGACCAAAAGGTAACGCCACGAATTGGTAGTGATCCTCCGCAATGGCGAATCGAAGGTACCTCTGGTGACCCTCGAAAAACGGGATGTGAAGGCACGCATCCTTCAAGTCGATGGAAGCCATGAATTCCCCCGGAACCAGGGCAGCCACCACCGACCGCAGGGATTCCATGCGGAACTAGTGAACCCGCACAAAGCGGGTCAGAGCCTGTAAGTCCAGAATTGGACGTACCCTGCCCTCCTTCCTGGGCACCGTGAACAGATTGGAAGAGAAACCCCCGAAATCTGTCCCCATGAGGCACCGGAACCTCCTGAGGGAAAAAATCTGCTCTCCGGCCGAGAGAGAAAACTCGATCTTGTAGCCAGAACGAACGATTTCCTGAACCCACCTGTCCCGAACACGGGCCAACCAGGGTTGAAGAAAAACCGAGCAAGCGTCCCCCCACCCCAGAACTGGGTGAGGGCGCCCCTGCAGGCCGCATTGCTATGGGCAGCGGGTCCGGACTGGCTGGACTTCCGGTAACCTGACCACGGCTTCTTTTGGGAGCCTTGACCTTTGAACGGCTTGCCCTTATAGTGCGCCCGAAAGGCACGAAAGGACCCCCGAGAGGGCCTAAAAGAAGCATGCTACTTACCATGAGCAACCTTAGCCTTGCGGGATTGGGGCAAGAGCGTGCTCTTACCACCCGTGATTCCCTTTATCAGTGTATCCAAGGATTCTCCAAAAAAGGCAAGATCCATCATAGGACAGATTGGCTAAGGTCTTGCGCGAAGATTGGTCCACAGACCAACACAGCAACCAAACCAGGCGGCGAGACAATACCGCCACACTGTGAACACGTGCAGCCAACGGTACTATATCCAAGTCCGCATCACACAAATACATGACACCCTGATGGATTTGATCCACCATATCCAATGTCGCCGGTGAGGCTGAATCAGCCACCAGGACGCGCCTGAGTACCTGCGTCCAATTCGCGACAGCCTGGGCTTTCATAAGCGAAGCAAATAGAGCCTTTAGCATAGAACCCGTAATAGAGTAAGTATGACGGGCAAGAGACTCCAGCCTCCTGTCCGTAGCATCCCGGAACACCGGGGTGTCCTCTGCAGGAATCGCAGTGGACTTATTCAAAATCGCCACCGCGTGATCCACCGGAGGTGGCACACACCACCGCTCACCAGTAGCGGGCGTGAAAGGATACTTGGTACAGCAAAGGGCTCGCGTATATTGCGCCATTGTTCCTTAACAGCGCGCAGAAAAACATCAGTGCAAGGAAAGACCTGCGATGTCATGCGTCTTCTCTGCGTCCCATAAGCTGCCAGGGCAGCAGGAGGACATGGTTCATCCTGCAAACGCAGTGTTTGCTTGATAAAAGCAATCAATTCATCCATGAGTGCAAGCTCTTCAGGCGAGCCAGGGGGAGAATTATCCACCCCTTCTACCTCAGCCTCCACCTCGGACCCCCAAGATCCAGGGAGGAACGGGACCCCGATAAGGAGACCCCAGCTATAGCAGTCCCATCACCATCACCCTCTGATCAGAGGAGATTGAAACTCTGGGCCGTTTTGTGGATCGAGCAGCCACAAGCATTTTCACCTGAGCAGCAATGTTAGCCACAACCGCAGCCAAAACCCCCCCCCCCCCCCTGGGGGGGGGGAACAGCAGTCCCTTGGTCACCCACCAAAGTGGTAGGAAATTTGCTTTCCTGAGAATCCATTGCCCCAATACCATGTCGGAGAATAAAGGGTTAACAGCCCCTTAAACAAGCGCGGCGAGCGCTGCCCACCGCACACACACACTAGCACAAGTTTGACCCCCACAGGGAGAAAACACTCAACTCAGGCAAGGAAATAGGGACAGGGAGGTAAAAACCTGTAAAGACCACTGCTGCTGCTGCTGCCTCGATCGGTGCGCCCAGGGAAAGGAAGCTATGCAACACAGGGTGCTCTATGAAAGCCTATGGAAGGCTACAAGAAAATGGCCGCTGCAGTGAGACCATGCGGCCGGAGTGAGTGCTGCCAAAATGGCGCCGTTTGGCGCAGAAAACGCCGCTCCTCCACCTCAGTGAAGTGGAGAAAACACACCACATGTATTAAAACATGGCGGACCGCCGCAGCGGTCGCTGTAATGTGCCCCAAACATAAAATAAACATGCCCCACAGCACACAGTCGTTCACACATTTACAGTCTGACACAGATAGTGCAGCACATCCCCCCCTCCTCGCAGCCCACAGCATGCAGCCAGAGAGATAGGGAACTTAGCAGTGTGAACACAGGCAGGGTAACACAGTCCCAGACTGACACCCCCCAGACAGACAGGTCCCCACACAGATACACTTACCTCCTAGATGGCGTGGGGAACCCGCACAGGCGAACAAGCCACTGCACATGTGACAGGGAGAGTCGCAGCCAGGACGCAACAAAAATGGGGTTGAGAAACCGCACAGCGTCCAGTGAGGTAGCCACCTCACCATAGCATCCCTGCACCGAACAGGGATGGGTCGTTCAATGCGCCAGGAGCGTTACCTGGCTGAACGCTCGAAGGCAGGCTGGGAAGCCACTGACCCACAACCTGCTAACAGGGGGATCAGCCCGAGACCCAGCCCGCACGAATCCCCTTCATCAGAAGAACTAACTAACGCTGACAAAAATAACAGCTAAGTAAAGAGAGAGAAAAAACTCAAACAAAAATCAAAAAAGAATAGAGAAAGGCTGAGATAAAATGCCCCAGCACAGAGACATCCAGCTATTCCTGACAAGCTAGACATTGAAACTGAAGTATGAAACAGGAAGCAGGAGGGTATAGACTGAGGGGACCACCCCCTGGGGTGGGGATATGTTAAAAGCTATTGACATATTCTGTTGCCTAGCTACTCCTACGGAGCAAAGTCTAATACCCCATATGTGACGAATATGAAGATGGCGGCGACTGTCGGAGGACGTAAGAGAAAATCATTTTTTTGAATAAAAATAAATTACCCATCCATACAGTGGATCTGTATGGATTAATAAAATTTATATTATTTAGTGTCACGATTAAAAACAAAAACCCGGCCTCCTCCTCCTCCAATAGCTGGCCAATCACATTCCCTTTTTGTTAGATGGTGAAGAAGTGAGACTAAACTCTGGTTTAAAAAAATATTGAATTCAGGTATGTGTTCAGACTCCTCTAAATTTCCAAAATCTCTGGGTTATGGGCAGTGGACTGTAGGCTATGTGCTTTGTATTGTACATGGAGCAGTGCACATTACTACAACTAATGTGCACTGCTGGTTCTAAACAAGCAGAAATGAAAGGGAAAAGGAGAGGTGTGGTAGCTCATGGAGGATGTTACAGTACGAGGAAGTAGAAAAACAAAGTAAGAAATTATTTAATGAAAAATAGATAATAGAGTTGTAAAAATAAGGGTTGTTTAGTGTTGCAAAAAAAAAAAAAAATACCGGCCTCCTCCTCCCCTTATAGCCGGCCAATCACGCTCCTTTGTAAGATGTTAAAAAAGTGACACTAAATTCTGGTTTAAAAAAAATAAATAAAATTATGTGTTCTCTGGAGGGTTCACCTGAGAGCTAGAAGCTTCTTCAGGATGAAGGGACTCCTTTCAGTAGTAGTTGTCTGGAGTGTTTACCTGAGAGCTAGAGGCTTCATCAGGATAAATGGACTCCTTTCAGTAGTAGTTGTCTGGAGTGTTTACCTGAGAGCTAGAGGCTCCATCAGGATAAATGGACTCCTTTCTGTAGTAGTTGTCTGGAGTGATTACCTGAGAGCTAGAGGCTCCATCAGGATAAATGGACTCCTTTCAGTAGTAGTTGTCTGGAGTGTTTACCTGAGAGCTAGAGGCTCCATCAGGATAAATGGACTCCTTTCAGTAGTAGTTGTCTGGAGTGTTTACCTGAGAGCTAGAGGCTTCATCAGGATAAATGGACTCCTTTCAGTAGTAGTTGTCTGGATTGTTTACCTGAGAGCTAGAGGCTCCATCAGGATAAATTGACTCCTTTCAGTAGTAGTTGTCTGGAGTGTTTACCTGAGAGCTAGAGGCTTCATCAGGATAAATGGACTCCTTTCAGTAGTAGTTGTCTGGATTGTTTACCTGAGAGCTAGAGGCTTCATCAGGATAAATGGACTCCTTTTCTGTGGCTGGTATACAAGTATAGTAGTATATACTACTATAATAGTAGCATTGGTTTACATTACCCCATGATGTTTTTCAGGCATGTGAAAGAGAAAGGTGTTATACTCAACTTACATGATAAGTGTAAGTGATAAGGTAGATTCCTCCTTCTTCATCAGTCACCAGGAAACTGTTCAGAAGTTCTTCTTCATCAACCAGGATAATCCGAACTACAATATGGTCTTCATCAGGTTGATGAGGGATGATTGCCCGGCACAAGGGACAGGTAGAATTTTGCTGAAGCCATCTGTTGATACAAACAGAATGGAAACAATGAGAACATTGCAATGTTCTTGTGTCCTCTGCAACATACTCACACAGGCAGATGGAACAGGTAGGCTGCTCCACGGCCGGTGGTCTCTGTGGCGCTGGGTGGTGTTCAGCATTTCTATTGGTGTCTCTGGTAGAACGGCTGCTGTTAGCTGCGTCCTCCCGTCTCCTCTGAAGTTGTCCTCTCCTCCTGCGGGCGACTGGATTCTCTCTGCCCTCCTGACGGGATTGCCTTCTACGGGATCGGCGTCGTGAAGGTCGCGGCATACTGATGTTGACCGATGTCGGTGTACCTGAAAATAACTACAAATTAGTGATAGTAATAATAGTAATATATACAATAATAGTATAATAGCAATATATTTGAATTAAAACGCTAATAATCGCAGTCAGTGGCAGGAGAAGCAATCTGACAATGTGACTCGGTGCTGGGAGGAGGGATTGGGGGGGGGGGATTTGTGTTGGGAGGGATGGGGGGGGGGATTTGTGCTGGGAGGAGGGATTGGGGGAAATTTGCACTGTGATGGGGAATTTGGGGGGGGGGGGGGTCGTAGATTTCTGCTAGGAGGAGGATGTAAGTTGGGAGGTGGGATAAGATTTGAACTGGGAAGAGGGGGGGGGGGTCCACGTCAGGAAGGCTGTTCGGGGTTCCTGTGATTTCTAACGGCAGTTCTGATCCTGAGTGTGAAAAATGACTTCTCTTCCCTCCAGCCAGAAGGGAGGAAAGGAGCAGAGGCGTACCTAGCGTCTGCAGCGCCCTTGGTGAGGAGCTGTATCAGCGCCCCCCCACCCCGAGAAAAAGAGAGAGTGTTTGACAGAGAGAGAGAAGGGGGGTGACAGAGAGAGAGAGGGGGGTGACAGAGAGAGAGAGAGAGGGGGGGAACAGAAAGATTGGGGGGGGGTTGACAGAGAGAAAGAGAGGGGGGTGACAGAGAGAGAGAGAGGGGGGTGACAGAGAGAGAGAGGGGGGGAACAGAAAGATTGGGGGGGGGGTTGACAGAGAGAAAGAGAGGGGGGTGACAGAGAGAAAGAGAGGGGGGGGTCGACAGAGAGAGAGAGGGGGGTGACAGAGAGAGAGAGAGAGGGGGGGAACAGAAAGATTGGGGGGGTTGACAGAGAGAAAGAGAGGGGGGTGACAGAGAGAGAGAGGGGGGTGACAGAGAGAGAGAGGGGGGTGACAGAGAGAGAGAGGGGGGGAACAGAAAGATTGGGGGGGGGGGGTTGACAGAGAGAAAGAGAAGGGGGGGTGACAGAGAGAAAGAGAGGGGGGGTCGACAGAGAGAAAGAGAAGGGGGGGTGACAGGGAGAAAGAGAAGGGGTGACACAGGTGACCCCACACATTATAACCTGTCATGGTGAAGACTGGAAATCAGCTGACCGGAGGGGGGGGGGGCATACAGGCTGCACACTACAGAGGGGGGGGGGTATATCCAGGGTGGACACATGTTGAGCACAGCTCCCCGGGGGACACACAGCGGCTCTCTGTACCGGAGAAGCTGAGGGGAGGGCACAACAATCACCGCTAACACTGACAATGTTTTTGCGCCCCCCCCCCCCCCCTCGGCCTGCGCCCCTGGCAGGCACCTGTATGGCCAACCCCTTGGTACGCCCCTGGAGAGGAGAGAAAACACTGACAGATCATTCACAGCACAAGCCGGGTCCAGGTCTCTATCGTCCCCCACCCCCCACACATCCAGACACTGGACCCGACCTCACTGGTAAGGTGACATGACAACTAATGATACTTACTGTCTCTCCTGGATACAGACGAGAGATTATCGATGAAAAAGCTGTGGCTGTAATCTCATATAAATCCGCTGTAGGGCGCTGAGACGGCAGCGAAATAAACACTCCGTCTCCTTGGCAACCTACAGGAAAAATGACGAGGCTCCGCCTTCGCGTTGTCATGACATCACCGCCCGCCCCCTCCACCAATCAGAGATGGCGCTCGCCCACCTCCGCGCGCTGGTTGTGAGGCCACTCCTCCTCTATGCACACTAAC